>NC_142800.1:68776666-68945000 GCF_049724085.1 Artemia sp. Qi Xiang Cuo
CACCTCTCTGTGTCGCTTCCAGAGCCCATGGTGCCTCCTAGGTCACTGCCCGGACCCGGGGCACATCTCTGTGTCGCTTACCCGGCCCGTGGTACATCTCGGGGGCACGGCCCGGGCACGGGGCAAATCTCTGGGTCCCGTCCCTGACCCATGGCACATCCTGTGGTGCTTCCCTGGCCCGCCTCGCTTCCCGCGATGCTTCGCGGGTCCGTAGTACATCCCTGTGGCACTTCCCTGACCCGTGGCGCATCCCCCCCCCGACGCTCCCCCTACCCTGGCCCTCACAACACTCCCCCCGACCCACGACAAAACTCATTTTAGAATAATATATATAAAATCTAACCAATTAACTATTATTATTTTATTTTTTTAACAAAAGTAAAAAAAAAGAACAGTATTATTAATACTTTTTTTATCTGATCTGTGGAAAAAAAAACATGATTTTAAAAGGATAGCCATCTCCTGGAATGATACACAACTCATTCAGACATAAAGTTTGTTTTTTTTTTATTTGAATAGGCAAGGTGAACCACTCGTTTATATCGAAATAGAAACAACCTAACCTTACTATGACCAGAATATAGTGCATTTTTTTGCCTCACTAATCTAATTTAGAAAAAGGGCGAATGCATGCACTTGATGTGATTCAAAAGGGAGAACATTATATTTCCTTTGGAGAGAAAAAATCATTCAATATTCCCACTGAGATATACTCTTACGCAGTGTTCGAAAATGTTGCATGTGGAAAAGGCCTATAAAAGTTGGATGAAATTGATAGATATTTCTATATGAAAGGTAGGAAAAAACGCTTACATGTGCATAATCCCTCTGAGCTTGGGTGCCGGATGGTCCAGGTAACGTGTGTTGGAGGGTGGTCGGGGTGGCGTTCCTATGTTCTAGTGCGACTGGGCCAGGTTCAGGTCACGTCGGTTGGAGGGTGAACGGACTAGTGACATTAATTTCTTGTATAGGAGCTGTGACTTGTGCAGCCGGGGTAGCTTCTGAGCCCATTGAAATAGTTTGTATATGTGTGGTTTCGGCATTGAAGCTATTCACCCACTCTGTTGTTAGTGTTTGGCCAGACACCATTGTGGCTCGAGTAAGAGTGGCTTGCGTAGGTGGCTGCACTTGGACAAGTAGTGTGGAGCTGGGGGGTGTTGGCCAGCGATCATAATGCATGACAGGTGGCGCATTATTGGCCCTCGCTTTCTTGGAAGGAGGGGGCCCACAGTCGACGCTATTTGCGCCAACTATAGGTCCCATCAAAGCAGTGTCCGCAAATTCTTCATAATTTGCCTTAAAAAGAAGAGAAGAAAAATCAAATCAAAATAATTTGCCCCTATTTAAAGAAGGAAAATTATTAAACATTATTTTGTTTAGTTTATCAATAAGAAAGCACAAAACCCATATTCACTCCCCCCTAAATTTAGGAAAAATAAGTCTACACTCTCATAAATTTAATTATGCGTTTTATTAAATCTAAAGCGAAGCAATTATCTTTTATATTTCAAATAAAAGTGATAGACCCAAAAAAAAATCATGGATTCACCCAAGGGAATATAAATTAAACTTTATTGAAGTCTTGAAAAAATTAAAAATTTAAACATTAGTTTTATTGTCAATGGGCTTACATTTCTATACACAGAATCCCACTTAATTTTAAAAAAAATGAATATGTTAGAAGCGATGTATTGACACCTTTCACATAATGTACATAAATATATTGTTAAACTTAATCTGTTTCTCTTCTCCATACAGGTTACAAAACTAAAATTCTAATTATTGCTTAAAAGTGTTTTAATTTGACAGAGGAATAGTCCCTTTGCCTGCCGCATTTGTAAACACATCGGAAGAGGGGACGATAGAGTAATTATAACCCTGCGGAAATGTACTGTCAAAACAAATTTGGCTAATAGCTAAGAGAGATGCAGAAGTTGATATGACTTACATAAAGACCAAATTTATCAAAAAGTTATTTATTTTTGATATAATTTTATTTTAAATCTTGGTTGTTGGTTTTTTGCTTTTTATTTTGATGTTTTGATAGGTATTTATTTTGGATTTTATTTGTTGTTGTAACCCAAGGGTGGGGGGGGGATTTAGGTGGAAATATAGGGGGAAGGATAAGTATTTCTTTTTGCGAGAATTTGGGATTGTAAAACAATGGAGGGAGGGGGGGGATTTAGCTGTAAATATTGTGGTAAGTATAATTAGTTATTGTTGTTTTTAGTGGAGATTGTAAAACTATGGTGGATTGAGGGGGTGGATTGATCGTTACCTAGATATGGACTTAGCCTTATTTATTTTTTCTCTACTTTTGGGTTGTAATAAACTGGTGTAGGGAGGGGGGATCTAGCAGGACATATAGAGGGCAGGAGGTCAATGGAAAATTCGTTTGAAAATAAAAAATGTACTTACATGGTAAATTGAAGTTGCCAAGGCTTCAAGTTCATCAAATTTATCCATTGTTGTTTACACAGCGTCAAAATACTTTCTGATAATTGAATCACATTGCACACCCGTTATATACGAAATCTCAAAGGGTGAATTGTTATGTAACGGGGAAAATCATATGTAAGCAGGTCTCTGATTGGCTGAGAAGGAGGATGTATCCGACTCGATGATTGGCTGAGAAGGAAACATGTGATCTAACTGTTTCCTATTCCAGGACACCTTGACATTCACCCCTAGCATGCACTTGTCCAAAAACAACAATAATAAATAAATCCCTCAGGCCTAAAGATTAAAGAAGCCTTAATGTTTCTTAATTCCCTCATCGTGAATCAACAATTTCCCCGCCGATTATGTAAATCAATTTCTCAGGTTAAGCTAACCAAACAACAATGAAGCCATGTTTGTTTCATAATTCCCCATGCTCGTGACTCAATAATTCCCCTATCGATTATGTAAATCACAGATTAAAGAAGGCATGTTTGTTTCTTAATTTCCCCTTCGATTACGCAATCAATTTCTCGGAAATTCACTTCCCCATCGATTACGCAATCAAGTTCTCGGAAATTCACTTCCCCTTCGATTACGCAATCAATTTCTCGGAAGTTTACTTCCCCCTCGAGTCCTAGATCAATAACATTGTTCCCGTTAGAATTCAATGCGCAGGTGCAACCTTCGCCCCGGAGCTATTACACACAGAAACATCAAATAAATCGACCTTGGAAAAAGAGGTCATTGACCCCATTAACCACGTGTTCTCCCTAATGACTCTATGCCCATATATGGTGTGCTGTCAGTATTCTATGCCCATATTTGGTGTGCTGTCACGAGTTATAGGGTCACTTCTACTCATTTTCCCTTACCAATAAAAGAAAAAAAAATAATAAGAAAAAGTTTTGATGCTCCATGGCACAATATTAAAACCACAGACTATTGTGAAACCTAGTAGATAAGATGTGCTAAAACTGTTAGGTTGCCCCTTTTTGGTAAACAATTTTTTGGCAAATTTCAAATGCTCCCGCTACTTCGTGGATCCCTCTCCACTATGAAATTTCGGCTATTTCCCTGTTGCAGTACTTATTAGAAGTTAACACTAGAAACTTCCTTATTTTCACAAATTTCATCAACCCCCTGCCCTCCTTTTTAGGAATCCTAGATAGGCCAATTAGTTAAGTCCACTGTATATAAATAATAGATTAAGTCAAATTTGTATATAAATTTAGTCATACCTGAGAGATGGGACAGTTGCAAACCACTTCGCCGGCTCATCAAGTTTCTTTCTGCTTTCGCAATTACGATTAATACAATTTCGAACCATTTTTAAACACATACTAACATTACTAACCCGCTATTAAAAGAGTAAGTGGAAGGAGCTGTTTGAACGCACCGAGAATGAAGCGCCAGAAATCATCTGCGGTGAACCTACTGTTATATTATCTTTATACAGTGGAGGAAAGTAACAGTCATCAAAATGATTTACAAGTTCCTGCCGCACCATAGGAACAGCACATGGTACAGAGCTTCTGATGCCTTTAATCAACTAAATCAAAATCATATTACAACTTATACAGCTGACATAAGGAGCCCCACTTTTATATTGGTCACCAACATTGCACGTCCATAAATATAACACAATTTATCAGGTATTATTTTGAATGGTCACAACGTCTCATATTTATGCTTCTGTGGTTGCCATACCCCCTAGCTCCCTGGGCAAGAAATGTAAATTATGCAATTAGTCTACATTTCACCTACATGATTTATCATTGGGAGAGGTGGTAATGTTTGATCCTTGGTGTGTCCGAAAAGTCTAAGGGTATCGAGGACAAATTTTGAGAAATGTTGAGTGGTATATTGATTTAAATCCAAAGAAACTATATGTATCAAAGTTATCAAAAAGGTGTTTCTGCAATATCTTAGTAGTGGGTAAGGGTATTAACTTAAAGCTCTCAGGACTACTACTGTGACTATTGCGGCTGCAAATGAGACTGAATGCGACTGCAACTGTGACTACTTTCAACTGTAACAGCTTGCAGCTCTGGCTCGACTGCTTCAACTGCTACTACAGCTATTTGTGACTACTTTCAGGGAATGTTGATCGGGATATTGAACTTTTAACTTTTGGGGGCACCATTTAAGTCGAGAACCATGTGCCCGGCCTTCATAGGCTGTCTTCGAGAGACGAATACTTTCCATATATTGCTTGAGATCTAGGCATTTACCCCCCCCCCCCACGGAAAGTAGCACCCACAGAAAATACCCCCAGAAAATAACCCCACGGAAAATACCCCCTGCGGAAAATACCTCCCCACTCCCCAGAAAATACCCCCTCTAGAACATATGTCCCCCAGAAAATATCTCCCCCCTCGTAGAAAGTTCCCCCCGGAAAATACCCCCCATAAAAATACATCTCTGCTGAAAGAAAATTATTCCTAAAAATTATTTCACCACTGAAAATTCCCCCAGACAATTCCCTCACCCCTGCCGAGAACTCCCCCGCGAATAATATCCGTATGTTTCCCAATAACAAATACTATTTGTAAGCAATGGACAAATTACAAAACTTAAAAAGGCACTTAAACTTCTGCAATAGGGGTTTCGATTGTTTTGTAGTTCGGGAGGGAGGAAAATACTTCAAAGGTGAATTTGAATGCCAAAACATTTCAGTTCTCGTTGAGCCATCAGATAAATACATAATTATTTTTCAGGGGGAAACGAGTGGAGGGAGGAGGTAGAAACTGATGTATAATCTCCAGGGCTATAACCATAAGTTTTGTTTTGAGGGGATACTTTTTTTTTGGGGGGGGGGGATGACAAAGAAACTTTAAAAAACGCACCAAAACTGGTAAATTGATATCTACTCCTTAATGATTTATGGGGATTATGCTGGTCTACGCTGTTATTATGACAGTATAGAGTAACATTACACCATATGGCAAATACAATAGCATCCGGGATTGGAATTGTTGTATTTGCGCGATTCCTGGTCGTTACATCGGTAGCTCTTAACGTATGGCCTTCATCGGTTACCCTATACACGGTAGCACTGGCTTGAATATTTAATTGCTTTTTCATACTCATCTAACAGTTTGTTGTAATGAACTGTAAGTCTAAGAGCCTGAGAAAATTTGCCTTATTTTCAAAAAAAAGGAGGAAACACCCCCAAAAAATCATATAAAATCACACGATGAGATTCAGCGTATAAGAGAACCCTACTATAGGGGTTTGAAGCTCCTATATGCAAAAACGTGGAATTTTGTATTTTTTGCCAGAAGAAAAATCACGGATGTGTGTTTATTTGTTGTTTTTTTTCCCCCGGGATGATCGTATCAACCCAGTGATCCTAGAAATATCGGGAGAGGGCTAATCCAAACGGAAATTAAAAGTTCTGGTGCCCTTTTTAAGTGATGAAAAAGATTGGAGGTCAACAAGGCTCTCTTGCCCCTTTTTTCTCAAAATGTCCAATCCAAATTTTGAGATAGCCATTTTATTTAGCATAGTTGAAAAGCCGAATGACTATGTCTTTCGAGATAACATCAACCCCACAGGTCCTGGGGAAAGGTCTTTAAGTTATAAGATTTTCCCATTGTTTATGTATAGTATTCGTTATAGGGAAGTATACAAAAAAATTTCGGGTGGGATGGGAGGACGAATTTTCTGCTGGTGACTTTTTACGGGGAGAATGGTACCTGTCTTTTACAGCGCTGACCACTCAAAAAGTAAAGTTAGGTTAATACTAATAGAATATACCTAAGTATGATAAAATTATAATTCCTTAGAAACAAATTTGGTGTATATATTTGCACATTAGGGGGTGGGAATTGGGATAGAGTATAGCGGGTCTGCATGCAAAATGTGTTAGGAACATTTATTCTGCATATTATGAAGTAAGAATTGTTTTCTAACTTCACACTGTCCAAAAACTTTACCCCCTCCCCCCCCCCCCCCCCCAATGCGCAAATATATAGCCAAAATTATATATTTCCCATATAATCTGTCACTTGTCTTTTTCTTGTCTCGCGCTATGCTGAAAAAAACTAACGAAAAAAAACAGCTCTACAGTGAGTCAATAAATGAACAACTGGAGTTCTGGGCGGTATAACAGAAAATTATCGGGAGAATTTTCCATGGAGAATGAAGTTTCCAAGGGCTGAATTTCCCAGGGTAGATTTTAAGCTGGGGGCCTTTGATAGAATTCCTATACAAAATTCTTATTATGTGTTGCATTCTCTTTGCTGACTAAATTTCACACCAGGAGATGTTAATGATAATTGTCCGAGGTAAATTTTCACCAAGATTGAATTGTTTAGAGAATATATACTTGGGGAGGAGGGATATTTGTGTGAAGGTGGAGCCTGATTTCCTGGTATTATTTAAAAAAACGATCAGAAATTAAAAAAAAAGTTTTTTCAACTGAAAATAAGAAGCAACATTAAAACTTAACACGAACAGAAATAATTACATATTTGAGAGGGGTTGCCCCCTCTTCAAAACCTCGCTCTTTACGCTATCTTTGAATTGTTGTGAAAATTATTTAAGAGTGACTCTTGAGTTATAAATGCCATTTAATAAGAATAATGAGCTCTTTTAAAAGTTCTAAGAAAACTTTAGCGTAAAGAGCGGAGGGTCAGAGCGAAGGTTGAGGAAGGGTCAACCCCCCCACATACGTAATAATTTATGTTCGTCTTAAGTCTTAAATTTTGCTTCTTACTTTCAGTTGAAATTTTTTTTATTAATAGACAGAAAAGAAGAGTTTTTTTTGGCTGACTAATTGACAGCGTTAAGCCACTCCTCTCCATCAACTTGCAGAGATCGTTTTCCGTTTCCAAATCAGTTGTACTATCTTAAATGTAAAAGTGTAAAGCCTACAGTGTTATTTGCGATTTACTGAAAACGAGTATTTTCTTTTGTACTTAATATCTTGAATTCCTCACTTTTCAGCAACTCTTGTATATGTGATTTTTGTTTGTTTTAAGTTTGATTTGAATATTCTACATTAGGAAATAAAATAACTATTAGTTCGGATTTCAGGAGAAAACATTTTTTTTTAATACAAATATGCTGACTGTTTCTGACTAGTTTCTCGCTATTCCAATAAACTTTCCAAATACGAAAAATACCTTCTATATTCTTATACAAAAAACTGCAACTGACAAAAAAGACTCAAACCAGCATTCATCATAGCCCAAATTCAGTCACCTCGACACTCGATGACGCAATAACACATAGACAAAAAGCTTCACCTGTTTAAGGATTAAACTATGCGTATAATTACATAGTTGATCCATGGGACCCCTTTCTTCCACAAGAGGATGGCAGAGACACTCTTAAAAAAAGCAAGTTCTTCCCAACATTAACCACGTAGCCAGAAAAAGGTTCTTTCAAACAGTTCGTGGTAACGAACTGTAAGTAAGGAGCGACCCGGCTCAATGGTAACCGAAACTCTAAAAAACGGAATTTTGGTACCAATAGATACATCAAAAGAATCAGATTTAAATTCTGATTTCAAAAATATAAATTTCATCAAGTTTAATCTTACCTATTAAAAGTTACGCGCCTGAGAAAATTTGGCTCATTTTCGAAAAAAGGGGCAAAGACCCCTTAGAAGTTATAGAACCTTAATGAAATTCACACCATCATATTCAGCGTATCAGATAACCCTCCTGCAGAGGTTTCAAGCTCCTATCTACAAAAATGTGGAATTTTGCATTTTTTGCCAGAAGAAAGATCACGGGTGCGTGTTTGTTTGTTGTTTGTTTGTTTTTTTTCCCCAGGGGTAATCGTATTGACCCAGTGGTCCTAGAATATCGTAAGAGGGCTCATTGGAACGGAAATTAAAAGTTCTAGTGCCCTTTTTAAGTGACCAAAAAAAATGGAGGGCAACTAGGCCCCCTCCCTCGCTCATTTTTTTCTCAAAGTCACCCAATTACAATTTTGAGATAGCCATTGTGTTTAGCATAGTCGAAAACCTAATAAATATGTCTTTTACGATGACTTAATCCCCCACAGTTCCCAGGGGAAGGGCTGCAAGTTATGAACTTTGCCCATTGCTTACATATTGAATTGGTTATTGGGAAGTATACAGACATTGTCAGGAAGAATTTTTTTCTGGTGGGGGGGGGGGAAGGGCGGCTGGAGAAGGGGGTTACTCGGGAGAATCTTTCCGTGGAGAATGTTTCTTTGGGGTAAGGGACATTTCTATGAAGGGGGTGCCGGATTTCCAAGCATTATTTAAAAAACGATCAGAAATTAAATTAAAAAAAAAATTCAACTGAAAGTAAGAAGTAACATTAGAAATTAAAATGAACAGAAATTATTACGTATATGAGGGGGTTTTCCCCTAAGTCAATACTTCTCTCTTTACGCTACAGTTTTTTTTTTAGTGCTTTCAAAAGAGCTATCTATTCTAATTAAACGGCTTTTGTTATTATGAGGTTTTTTAATTAAATTTTTTTTTAATTTTTAACGTAATGAGCGTGTTATTGAATAAGGGCAGAACCCCATCATATAATTAATAACATATACGTAATAAAAAAAAACAATAAAAAAAAAACAAGCGATACGGCTCAATAGTAATTGAAACTTTTAAAAATGGAGCTTTGATGTCAATAAATGTATCAAAAGAATGGGCTTATAATGCTGATTCTAAATATATGAATTTTATTAAGTTTAGTATTACTCATCAAAGGCTACGAGCCTCAGAAAACTCACCTGATTTTTTAAAGAGGGGGGAAACATCCCCTAAAAGTGAAAGAATTTTAATGAAAATTACATCGTCAGATTCAGCGTATCAGTAAACCCTATTACATAGGTTTCAAGCTCATATCTGCAAAAATCTGCAACTTTGTATTTTTTGCCAGAAGAAAAATATACGAATATAGAAGTTCGTTACGTAAGTTAATTTGTAAATTACGTCAGAACCAAATTTAGATACAGCCATTTAGCAAAAGAAAAGTAAAATTTTTACGCAAATTTTGTTTACTTATTCAATGACGGCGAGCCAAAATAAAACCTGCATTAACTAAAAAACGATCAGAAATTAAATAAAAAAAACAAGTATTTTAAACTGAAAGTAAGGAGCGACATTAAAACTTAAAACTAACAGAAATTATTCCGTATATGAAAGGGGCTGTCAGGGGCTGGCCCTCCTCAACGTCTCGCTCTTTACGGTAAAGTTTGACTCTGTCTCACAGCTTTATTTTTTAAAACAACGAAAGACTTTAGCATAAAGAGCGAGGTGTTGAGAAGGGGACAGCCCCTTTCATATACGGAATAATTTCTGTTTGTTTTAAGTTTTAATGTCACTCCTTACTTTTAGTTGAAAAAACTTGTTTTTTTTTATTTAATTTCACGACAAGAACAGCTGTTCACGAACTACCTGATACAAGAGTATATATTGGGTCAGTAAAAATACCTATCAGTTTCTGCGAGGTTGAAGAACGACCTCATTTTTTGGGTTTTTCTTCATTATCAGGAAGCAGATGAGCGTTCTGCATTATTCGTTCACGGATGCTCTTAGGCACCAGTAGCTGGCAATGGAAGGAACCATCTCGACGAATGGCATTACTGTATAACAAACCGCTTCGGAACTCGTATTTATTTCCACTTGCATTGGCTTGACAAGTTGTCTCCAGGTAAAAAAAACGGAACAACTCAGGATCGCTTATTTGACTCCGTCGAAATGACAAAAGAGGTTTTTCGTGGCCAAAGGCCGAGCTAAATTCGACGGTAGGCTTCAATGACACTGGCGGATTGTTTATAATCATGAATAAATAAAAAAATTAAATATCAGTCCCCACAGCATTACTTAGAATAGCCTAGAAAGCACATCAGCATTTGATTTCATGGATCCCGGTCGGCTATTAATGGTAAACTGAAATTCTTCTAGAGCCAATGACCGACCAGTCAAAAGAACGTTGCAGCTTTGAGCAACATTAAGCCACCTAAGAGGGTTGTGGTCTGTTTCTACGACGAAATGTGTTCCTTCAGTTCCCCATTTGAGAGCAAGAGCTTGAGCTTCCACGGATAGATAACGGGTTTCGGCCGGGACCAGTTTCCTGCTACAGAATGCAATTGGGTGGTCTTAACCATTCCTTTGGGTGAAGACCACTCCGACGCCTTTGTCAGAGCTTCCGTCCGTAAAATGAAATCCTTACTTAAATCCATCGTCGCCAAACAGGATCTTCGATGAGTCCTCGTTTCAGGTCCTCCAATGCCCCGACTTGTATCTCGTTCAGTCCCAACTTGTTTGAAGAACCCTTCTTGAGAGTGAAGTGAGCGGCTCAGCAATTTTGGCAATATTTTTGGCAAAGTGTTGATAATATGCTGCCATTACAATAAAAGAACGAATTTCCTTCTTGAACACAGGTAGAGGGAAAGCTTGAACGGCCTGGACCTTGCTCTTCAATTGGACAATTTCCCTACCTCCGATTGATGACCCAGGTAAGGAACCTCGCTCTGAGCCATTTTAATTTTTCTCGGGTAGATTTTCAACCCTGCTTCTTATACGTACTCTAGCGTGTGTTTTTTCGCGTACTAAGTTCACTACCCAAGGGTCACTAAAGAATACAATATAGTCCAAACAGATGAGAGTGAATGCCTTGCAGGGCTCTAGAAAGTTATCCATAAGGCACTGGAAAGTCGCGGGAGGACCATGCAAGTCAAATGACATGACCAGAAATTGTCAGAGCCCAGAGGACGTCTGAAATACAATCTTTCCCTGGATATCTTTCTTCAGCTCGATTCACCAGTACCCTCTAACCAACTATAGGACACTAAATATTTTCTTGCTGCCAACCATCTCCAGGAGCTCGTCCATACGAGGTAGGGGATACACATCAAAACGAGATATTTTGTTAAGTCCACAAAAACAAAGACAGTGGCGTAGCGATCTGTCCGATTTTTCTACCTTGATAACCGGGGAATACCATGACTCGAAAAGGGTTCGATGATGCCCAAGTCGACCATGGGGTTGACTTCCTACTCAGTTGTGACCTGCCGGATTTCCAGGATATGAAATGGCCTCTGCCTCAGAGGACTAACCGGTATTAAACTGAGGTTTCACGATCCTAGTTCATCCCGGTATTTCTGAGAAAATTTCTCAGAAATCCTAGAGTAGACTTAACAGTTCTTCCTTTCTCTTTTCGCTCAGGTGAGTTACTGATTCTCCCAGACCAGAACAAACTTTGCTGTCACCACTGTATGAGTATATGTTCATTTTGCTGTCAACGACTGTCATCGAAATTTCTGGCACTCTCCTCTTGAATCTCTGCAGAAGGTTGATGTGGAGTTCTTTGTACTTCTTCCTCGCTTCTGGCATCTCAATTTCGTAATTGACTCAGTCAATTTTCCGCAAGACTATAAAGAGGCCTTGCCACCAAATTTCCAACTTGTGCTCACCTTCTCGCATAGGCACTGGTACTTCATCTCCCACCTGAAGTTCACGAGGCTTTTTGCGACGGTCGTATAGCTATCTTTGTTGGCTCGCCACTTTTATCCAGTTTTGTTGAGCTTGCTTCATCATTTTTCGATGCGAGAGTGTAGCTGCACCAGTTCAGCAGTTGGTGGATTTTATCTTAGAGCTGTTGGTACTGCCTCCAACTATTCTTTGAGGATATCCAGTGGCGCTCTTGGTCAACAACCACACAGGAGTATGAAGGGGCTAAAACCCAGTGAAGACTGAACTGTTTCACGATACGTAATTACGTAAACAAAGCGTAGGGGATGTACCGGTCCCAGTTTTTTGGATTATCCATAATATATTTCTTAAGCAAGCGGAACAAAGTTCCATTGAGTCTTTCCATCAGCCCATCAATCTGCGGATGATACGAAAAAATCTTTATTTCCTTTATACCAGGCATTTATAATCTTTGCTTAGGCTTTCTGACATAAAAGTTTGATCCTTAGTCAGTCAAAATCTAAAAAGGAGCTCCAACTCGCCAAAAGAATTGTTCGAGGATCTGTACAATTTTTCTTGAATTTGTGTTCTGTAGAGGTAGGGCTACCAAATATCTGGTGGCACAGTCCGAAATTACCAACAGAAATTAATGACCATTCCGTGTATTAACGGGCCAACAATGTCCATAGCCACGAGGTAGAAGGGCTCTTCCACAATGGGTAAGGAAATTAGGGGTACGCTCTCCTTCGGTTTCTGCGTAGTGGTGAGCTGACATGACTCAAACCTTTTAATATATTTTATGACACTTTGTCTTACTCCTGGCCAGAAGAAACGATGCAAAATCTGATCACGAGTACACTGGTTACCGATATGTCCACCTAATGGTGAGTCGTGGTCCAGCTTCATGATGAAGGATCTGCAAGTATGTGGCATGACAAGCTGTAACATCTCTTCACCCACTAACGTAGTCCTCTTCATATACAGCAGACCATCAAGGATCTCATAGATTTCACATAGCGGGGAATGCGCGAAACAGCCTATCAAGCTTTTTTCATCCTTCTGTATTCGTTCGAGTTTACATCACCAGACTCCCAGGAAATTTCGGCAATGAATTTACGTAACTGTTATATCACAATTCCACCTTGAGGTGAAACTCTGTGGCTGCTATAATAGACATATACACAATATGGGATGTGGGCAATATAAAATATTGTTTTTGGCAATGGAGTATGCTAAAAAGTTGAAAGTAATAGAGCCATTGGTGTCAAGATGACATTGTGAATTACCCTAGCTTTACTTCCCGACTGTATTCTGTATATTACACAAGTATCATTTAAGCAGTGTTGTCAATATAAAAAGTTGATATAAATAAAGATGTAGATGCCAAGAAAATAATTTTAATAAGGAAATTCAGAACAATCCTTAGAAATCCTTAGAAATCAACTAGTGAGACAATTATGAGTATGAACCATCAAGGACTGCAACCACCAAGGACCTCAACCACCAAGATCCTCTCTCTCCAACGTCCAAGGCCCCTCCCCCCACTCCAACTTCTTGGGCCCAATCCCCCCATTTTTTATACTTTTTTGGAGTTTATTTTTTGAACTTTTTTTTAACATGATAATTTTATTTCAACTTTAAGAAAAAGTTATCAGAACGCCATATCTGGCCTCATCTTTGACAGGGCTAGAAATCCAACCGACAGTGACAACATAAGTCATTCTGGGAATTTCAGCATCGGATTTATGTAACAGAATGGTTCACTTAGCGCGCTAAGTGAACTTAAATAAGGCTAACTTTGTGCATGTCTCTCTCACCATGGCCGTTTGTCTGAGCGAGTATGCTGCCATCTATAACTAAAGGTGTAAAGTGTCATCTATAACTATAGGTGTAAATATGGCAGCAGTTGATGTAGTGAAAAGGTGTCGTCTCTCACTATGCCCCTTGTGTTTGAGAAGTTCATTTCGAAATTTTTTATAAGGCTAACTTTGTGCATGTCTCTCTCACTATACCCGTGTGTCTGAGCGAGTGTGCAGGCATTCATAACTAAAGGTGTAAAGTTTCATCTATAACTATAGGTGTAAAGATGGCAGTAGTTGAGGTAGTGAAAAGGTGTCGTCTCTCACTATGCCCCTTGTGTTTGAGAAGTTCATTTCGAAATTATTTCATATTAAATTTTTCATAAACATACTTTTGTTGACCACAGGTGACTTAGTTGTGCAGTAAGTTGTTAGTACTAGTAGTATTATTGTGTTTTTGCTAGCATTTCATACTAAAGCTTAAACATTTTCAGATATTTTTTTGATAAAACGTGTCTGTATTGACCCCACATGGCTTTATTATGCAATGAGTTGTTAGTAATAGTTATATTTTCATTTTTTTTTTCGTGCCAATTGTACTATATCTTAAACATTTTCAGAGTTTTTCTTGATAAAACTCAACTGTATTGACCTCATGTGGCTTTATTTTACAGTGAGTTGTTAGTAGTAGTTCTCTCTGTTTGGATTTGATGTGTAATCACACAGTTTGTGGTTATCTGTATTGACCTCATTTAGTTTTATGTTATAATGAGTTGGTACTACTAATTCTCAAGGTTTGGATTTGACGTGTAATCACACAGTTCGTAGTTACAAAGTGGGAATAGTTGAAAGTACTTTTATATTGTTTCTTTATTTAAATGTTGTAGCTGGGATGTCTCCAGATGAATTGTGTTTGTAGCTGTGCTTAGCTATAATTACTATTTGAAAAAAAACAAAATCGAAAGAAAGATAAAAATAGGCTCAAAATCAATCACGTAAATGAGAATATTCAAATAAAGAAGACGTGTCATTACCCCAAATTTACATGCGGCGAAAAATAAGTCTTTTTAGGCATTATTTATAAACCTAAACTCATTAAATCACTAAATACAGTTACTAAATTTATCTGACATTTTCCTTGTCCCCCCCAGTATTTTCATGGTTTTTGCAATCCATTTTTACTATACCTTAAATATTGTTATTTATTTACATGTTTTAAATGCAATTAATCAGGATTTTAAGGGGCTGTTACCTCAAATTATATCTCGGGTAGGGCCCGGGTATGATTTGGAGGACATCAAAAAGTTTCGTAAAACTAGAGAGTAATTATATTTATTGTAAGTTTTAAACTTGTTCTCTGCTGTAGCTGAAAAACCTTTCTATTTTTTCAATTACATTTTATAAAACTGTAAAGTCTTAAGAATCCAATGTTTTTGGCAACCTAGAATATTTGTCTCTTTTTCGATTTGATGCTTCATCAAACAGTTAGGGTTTACAAATTGGAAGTAGGTAAATACAATTTCATATTGCTGCTTTATTTAAATGTTGTAGCAGGGGTGTTCGAAGATGAATCGTGTTTGTAACTGTGCTTAGCTATCATTACTATTTGAATAAAAATCAGAGTTGAAAAAAAAAAAAAATAGGCTCAAATTCAATCATGTAAACGAGAATATTCTCATTAAATCACTAAATACAGTTACTAAATTTTTCTGACATTTCCCCCCCCCCCCTATTTTATGTTTTTTTTGCAATGACGTTCTGATAACTTCTTTCTTACACATTTTTAACTCTTAATGGAGCCTCTATATTGAAAATTGGGGGGTATCCTCAAAAAGAGTTGGAGGAAGGGGCCCCTAGGAGGTTGGAGAGGGGTACCCTTGGAGGTTGAGGTCATTGGTCCAGCCGGTCCTTGATGGTTCATACTCATAATTGTCTCACTAGTTAGGGCCCCTATGAGGTTGGGGAGACGGGACCCTTGGAGGTTGAGGTCACTGGTGCTTGCGGTCCTTGATGGTTCATACTCATAATCGTCTCACTAGTTGATTTTTAAGGATTTCTAAGGATTGTTCTGAATTTCCTTATTAAAATTCTTTTCTTGGCATCTACATCTTTATTAGTATCAACTTTTTAGTATACTAGAATGCTATCGCATATTCTATATTGCCAACAAGGTTCGATGGTACTTTTTTATTATACAGAACACAGTCGAGAAGTAAAGCTAGGCCAAGTCATAAGGTCATCTTAATAGTGATGAGTCATTTACTTTCAACTATGTTCCCATGGACAAATTATGGTATAATAGATAAATCATACAGTATTTGATTTCGACAACATCCTGCTGCATAAATCCAATGCTGAAATTCCCAGAAAGTCTGATGTTGTCACTGTCGGTCAGGTTTCTAGCCCTGTCAAAGATGAGGCCAGATATGGCGTTCTGATAACCTTTTTTCTTAAAGTTGAAATAAAATTATCATGTTAAAAAATAAAGAATAAAAAAAAGTTCAAAAAATAAACTCCAAGAAAGTATAAAAAAAGAGGGTATTGGGCCCAAAAAGTTGAGGTGGGGGGCCTTGGAGGTTGGGGAGAGAGTACCTTAGTAGTTGAGGTCCTTGTTGGTTGCAGCCCCATATGGTTCATACCCATAATTGTCTCACTAGCTGATTTCTAAGGATTTCTAAGGATTTTTCCGAATTTCTTTATTGAAATTCTTTTCTTGGCATCTACATCTTTATTAGTATCAACTATTTATATTAACAACACTACTGAAATAATACTTATGTAATATACAGAACACAGTCGGGAAGTAAAGCTATGTTAATTCACAATGTCATCTTGACACCAATGGCTCTATTACTTTCAACTCTTTAGCATACTCCATTGCAAAAAAAATATTTCATATCACCCACATCCCATATTGTGTACATGTCTATTATAGCAACCACAGAGTTTCACCTCAAGGTGGAATTGTGATATAACAGTCACGTAAATTCATTGCTAAAATTTCCTGGGAGTCTGGTGATGTAATCTTGTTAGCCCAGTATTTCTAACCGGTGATTGGCCTTGAAAGAGGCACGTGATCTTGTTAGTCCACGGATTGTAGGCCTCTGATTGGCTGTAATCTTGTTAGTTTCGTATGTAAAGAAGCCCTTCAACTTAAATGCTTATTTTAAACTTAAATTATTGTAAGGGAAACACAGTTCAGTGCCACAGAAGTGTTGGAAACCTGAAAGTATTTTTTCATTCCGCAGTTCTTCTCTGAACCTTTCCCTCTTTCCATATCATGGCCTTATAGCAATTTTGTTAAATTTGATCTCTCCAACATTGTTTAGATAGGCGAGAGTTTCTTTTTAAAAGTTTCTATAGATTTTTGTGTGAAAAAAAAACAAAGAAAACATTGCTAACGGCAAAAATTTAATTCACATAATCACATAAACACAATCACACAAATAGGTGAGTCAGTGGTGAATCGTATAGATTGTTGAGATATTGGTAACAAGTGCTCTGTATTTTTTGACGCTCGGTGATAGGCAACATTTCCCACAGGTGCAATATATATCAGATTATGGTAGAGATGACGGTATTGAAAAGTTTCGAAATGATAAAACGATTGAACGACCTCTTGTATTTGACAGTTTTTCCACAAGCCGGTCATATAGATCAACAGATTGAATAGATCAACATGCCTCTAGTGGATGTTAGCGTCTGGCCAGAAGTGATACCAAGGTATTTCAGAGACTAGGACTGCTGGATTCTAGTACAATCGATGACGAGATTAGCATCAGCCTGATTAGCAATGTTAAAACAATAAATTCCGTTTTCAAATGTTGACCTGTAGGAGGAAGGTAAAGAGGTGAAGATTCTCTTGTAAGCCCCTTAGCATGGTACTTAGGGGCAACAAATCATCTGTATATGAAGTAAAACTGAAATCCACACCCTCTATAAAGAATGTCCCTTGAATGAGTCTAGTTACGGAATAAATTGCAAAATTGAATATGATGTGACTAAGAGCAGACACTTGTCGAGCTCCATTAGAAAGCTGAATGCACTGAGAAAGCTTTTGCCTACGGTGTCTACTGATTTTTTTCCCATCCCAAAACGAGATGGGTGTGCGTGCGGGAGTACCAATCATGGAGAGCTAGGACAATTTTGGGATCTACACCTGAATCTAAAAGGCAGCAAAGTGCTTGTGGACATATCTCCATCTTTGTTATAGGAGAATAAAGATAAAGATACATATTTTCATACAAGTCTAACCCTCGGGGTTGGGAATAAGCACACGGCCACATTTATTTTGCTTTTTATCATAAAATTGTTGTTTTCGCTTTAAAATTACGATGTTTTAAATTTTGTTACATATATTATTTCCCTATTTACAGGCACTATCTGGCAACATTATGACTGGCTCACCTATATCTGATTTGAATCCAATATTGATGGCAGGAAGAGCCCAACTCCTTCTTTTAAGTGTGCATGGTCAACGATGGGTTCCGATGGATGATAAGTTTTTTACAGGATATAGAAAAAATATTGTCAATTCCAACGAGATCATTTGTCAAATTTTTATTTCTTTTAATACAGAAGTAAGCAACATTTTTACAATGACCATAGATGTTCCTTGAATATAGTACAATAAAAAGTCGAAAATCACTTCTAATGTTTCCCACTTTCCTGTTTCCTTTATACGTCTCTCGTCGGTTCACCACTTAAAGAGACAAAGTGTAAGGAGTTCTACTGGGTGTGTACATCTAGCAATTTAAATATAACGTGAAAACATAAAACTTATCAATTAGAAATTATTTTTTTTAAGTAATCCAAAATTACTTAAAGACTAGAAAATCTGACGTGAGTTGAACTTCTGGCAACAAACACAAACACACTAAATACAGCTATTTTTAGCAGAATGGAAAAGGATATATAAATCATTAATTAATTTCAGTAGAAATACAAAAATAAAACAAAGTTAAAATATTTTTTTAAGTTTAAAATTTATTTGGTCCAATGCTCGGTTTAGTTTAAGTTTAGTTTTAGTTTTAGTTAGGTTTAAAAAATTCGGTTCATTTTTGAAGTATTGATAAAAAAATATATAAAAAAATGTGTAGGAATGGGAATGGGAGGGGAGGCTTTAATTCTCATCATATTTGTCATAATTTATGTTACTGTTGTTTTTTCATATCGCTCTTCACTTTCATTTGATAAGTTTCGTCTTTTATTTAAATGTATTTGTTTTTATATTTTATTCAGGTTTATTCTAAATTGGGAGGATGTTGCCCTCTACCGCCACTCTATTATAGCCCTTTTTGTGCCACAATTATTGATTTGTTCCACAAAAAGCGACTAATTGTCACTTTGCACGTTGTTTGAATCAGTCTTCATTGACTACTCAGGATAAACGTGGAAATTTGCAGTCACTTACACAATAGCTTGAAAATTTTACTTTAGAGATTCTGAGACATGTTCAATTTTAAAATGCGATTTAATCCTGATTACGTCCTCTTCTTTGGGTGTGTTCCCTTTGTCTAAAACTGTTCATACTAGTATTTTTTCTGAGTGTTGAATTTCTGAATTTTTCTGAACACTTCTGAATTTTGAATACTTGTAACCAATATGAAAAGCAAATTTTTTTAAAAGTATAATTGGTTACAGGAGTTCTGTTTCGTAGAAGTTCCATTTCTACTAATAAAGGCCACAGGAAAAGGGTTATTTTAGAATTAAAAAAAGATTCCATGTCTAGTCTGTTCGATTATATCAAAATTCATTCTATAAAATTTGTTTTGTTAGTAAGCACTACTACTGCTACTGCTAAAAACTCCCAGCAGTACCTACCCACCTGATGCCAACGCAGCTGGGCAGGCTCCCCGTCCACTCTTATTTATTCAAAGTTTCATGTTCCCCGCCACCCTATTATATTCCAAGTTGCACTCTTTAAGCCGTATCAAAAAGTTCTAATCCTTTAAATATTTCCTTACCGCTTCTTCCTACCCCATTTGGGTACAACCTGCTTTTTCTTTGGATCTATACAAACAGCCGAAACCACTTCTATCTGCCCCATTTGAGCATGACCTGCTTTTTCTTTGGCCCTATACAAATGGCCGAAAAGAAACTGAGTCTGGTAGTTGCTTTAAGCAGACTTTGGGTAACTTGCAGTACTTAATTCTCTGCCTTAACGCATTGATTTGAATCTATAAAATTATTTACCAGAAGCTCTTAAGGGAACAATCAATTAATTTGGTAGCGTAATTGACTGAGGCGATTTAGTTCTTTCGTACTCAAAATTCTGTGACAATTTGATTTTATTGTTAAATTTGATAATAGTAAAAAAGAGGAAAAAACATTGAATTCCGTGTTATCAAATATATATTTTCCAATGGTTCTCGTCAGAATTGATTTGTGTGGTGGTGTGTACTGCAGTTCCAAGGAGTTTGTCTCTACTTCCCAGATGTTGTCACTGAGAAAAAGAGTTTATTGTAAAGTTTAGGACTAGTGAATATCTCTAATAGAATAGAATATACTTGGATAACTAGTTAAGGGCTTAAGTCTGTGGTATTGGGATCCTTTAATCCAAATTATCAAGTAAGGTAAATTCTGCTAATTAGGTCAGGAATGGAGGGACAACTATTCTAAGTTTTATTTGACCAGTCAAAGTATTTCAAATAGAATGCGAAAAGGTAAATTAAAGGCTTACAAAGTGAGCTAAGAACTCGGAATAACTATAATTGATTAGACACAAATTTATCAGTTCAACTCGAAACAAGGTATTTACCGATTATTTCTTTTAGAAAAGATAATTGATCCTTGGACCTAATATAACTTTACCTTTAACATGGAATACCCTTGACTGAATGACCCTGCACTGTGGAAAGAGCTTTAAATTCTTAGCTCAACTAATAATACTTCCATTTTCCCTAGCCCCTCTGTATAGACATCACGGCTACCTAGCTAGTCATCAGAGAAAGGATTGTGTAGATAAAAGAACGACTTGTAAAAGGAGTAGATCTTTCCTCAGAATCCAAATTCCATCGCATAGACACCAGAGTGAATTAATAAAGTAATAAACCAGAGTCCAGGGGAATTCCAATTTATATGTGTAAGACTTATTATAAATACTGGGCCTAAGTTCCAAGAGACACTATGTTGAGGAGGGGGGCGGGTAAAATTCTATTAGCTTTCTGTTCCTTTTTGTGAGTTACCCGGTACGCTAGCAGCTATTTGTTTTAAGTTAATATAAAAAATTTACGCTTCTGTGAAGGAACTCACTCGAGTTTAAGAAAGGGACGAATCTTACGATTAATTCATTTTAGATTAAGTTATCTTTCAATAATGCTATAGTTTTCAACTTAACTAATTAAAAGATATAGAAGAAAATTAGAAAACCTGAAATTAATCAAAGTAAAATCTAACAAGGACCTTGTGTTATTTAAACAGTAATCACAGCTTTCTGCTGTGATCAGGATAGACTTTAATGAAATACCTTAATCAAACAGAATAAATCCAAAAGCTACTTTTAATTATCCGAGAGACTCAATGCTCTAATAAATATCAGAATAAATCCAAAAGTTACTTTAAATTATCCGAGAGACTCAATGCTCTAATAAATTAAATGAGTAAGTCCCCGAAAAAGGGAAGATACAGCTCTGACTAAAGTTAGGGCCAAATAGGGAACTCAAAGAATTTGATTGACAGCTTATTTCAACACAGGAATAGGATATCTCGGTTTAAACAAAGGGACGAAAAAGTTACATATTATTATTTCAAGTTTACATTTAAAGAAACTGAGACAAGGCGGGTAGTTGCCATAATTAGCTAAAGGAAGGTTACTTACCAAAGTTACTCTCCTTTCTAATCTGATCTCCTTACAATACAAACCCAATCTCCTCTCGATATCTGTGTTTTATTTGTTTATCATTTAATTGCGATTGGTATAGAGATTGGTTTTGTCCCGTCTTTACTTATCTTGACTTTGACTTGAAGCTCTTGCTCGGCAGCGTTGCTAGCGTAGAGGAAACCAGACGTCAGTGCCGTTAGTCGTCTTCAGAGTGGCCTGTTTTGGGTGAGGGTAGGAGCTTCCCTGGGGTCAATGCCCCTCGCTGTGAGTCGATCACGGATGATATCCGAACATCTCATACGTAGTCTACCTCTGGGGCATTTCCATTGGTTTACAGTTGGATCGAAGTCAAATATAAGTCGGGCAGGTGTTTCACTTTTGTCCCGTCCCGTCTTTAAATTTTAGTCAATCTCTAGTCTCTTATAAATAAGTAGTTTTTTTTCTTCAATAGTTGCTATTTTCTGAAACAAGGAGATGTTAAAATATTTTACGATTTGACAGTTCAATATGGTCGATATAAAAAGCAAAGGTAATGTCCAGCTAGGCTAAATTGAAATAGCCGGTCTATATCTGATTTACTGGGCAAAAGGGAATTTACCCAACATTTAGTTACGAAAAAGAAGTAAATTTATTAAGCATAATATTAAGGCATTCTTACAGTAATCTGTCATCTTTCACTATCAAAACATGTCCTAGCTATTTCAACCTTTCTTTTATTATAGCCCTAGAATGTGGGACAGAAAAAATTATCTCTGATAACCTGTCATCTTTCATTACCAAAACATATCCTGGCCATTTCAAACTTTCTCTTATTATAACCATAGAATGCGGGACATAACAATATTTTTTGGAGAGTTTGTTGTTTGAAATACGGTCAGTCAAACGGGTGCCTGAAACTATCCGAAGTAATTCCTCTGAAAAACATCTACCAAATCAGTAATAAATAAGACATTGTAATTTAATATTTTTATATCTTATATTATAATTATATGTGTGAAAAGGCAATATGTTTCAAAACATGAAACTATAATGAAAATATTTGATACAGAAACATACATGAGCCTAAGAAAATAGTATGGTCTGTAAACTGTAATATTAAAAGATGTGCAACCATCGAAATAAAACCCAACATCTCAATGTCCTGTCTTCTAGTTCCAAGGTTTCAGAACTTTTCCTTTCACAAAATGCCTTAATGTGAAGTAGTGATTGTTGATTCTCTGCTAATTGGCAATTTTTCTTTATTAGAACGTATATCTTAAGACAGCGTACATTTTCACTTAAAGGCTGATTTATTTTTCCTGAGTAGATTAGGTAGGACAACCTTTGACTTCCAAGTTAAAAATAGAAATATCAATACACATTTCTATTAAAACACATTCAGTGGAATCCAATCCCTTCACATAATGAAAATACTCCTTGGCTCCTGCCCTTGATGCTAACATGCCCCATAATTGTTTACATGTTTATATATCTAACTATCCCAAATTCAAAGTTTTATCACAGACCTACAATGGCAACGGACCTAATTTGTTCGTTTTTGCCTTAACAGAGGATTTATTTAGCAATAACTAGTTATCTAGATCTCAAATACTTTAGTGATACCATTAGTTTAATCCCCGCCCCGAAGGACATAGGATTACGAGGCCAGTGGGCCATATGCTAGGCTAGGGTGGCTCATGCTTAGTCGTGCATAGTGGATGGTACCTATAAAGACTTACTCGATGCGTAGTTTTTTTTTTTTTTGGAAATAATAAAGTTTGTTGGATAATATATAGCCTTCACTTCAAATCAACCTCAGTACTTGCTCTTCTTAGATTTTTTCTGTTTATGTTGTATATCTTATTTAAACTAAAGGGTTATATATTTTTAGACAGAATATATATTTGCGTTCAAACAGTCTAAGCGCCGGGAGGATGATATTGCCATTGTGAATTCTGGGATGCGTGTAAACCTCTCAGTAACCGACAATCAGGCTCATATCCGAGACGCTTCCTTTGTATTTGGTGGAATGGCTCCAACAACAGTTTTTGCAAAGAAATCTGCTCAAATGATAATTGGCAAGTAGGTACAAGTTATAAAATTTTAAATGTTTTTTTTTTAATCTCAATAGTCTATTGTAGTTTTACATATTTATAACATTGGTAAATTCATTTCAATGCAATAGTAATGTTGTTCTTAATCAGGATAAAACTTACATAATATCAGTTGTATTATTCACATAGAAGGCATGGTTATAAGAAATTGGGATGGGCTCCTTCGATCAGAAATTTGAAGTTTGTAGTATTTTATTTCAAGCGTTTGAACTAATTATGGACTAAATAAGAACTAATATGAACTAAATCTGGCATCGAGTCCAAATTTTGAGATAATTATTTCACTCAGAACGATCGGAATATGAATATAAACGGGCCTCCAGGGGACACAGCTTACAAAGCTCCAAAGGTGAGAACCTCAACATAATCAGTGAAATTGTATTTGCTATATCAGGGCAAATTTGAGCTACATGCCAATTCAGCTAGCGAAGAGTTTTAACCTGTCTCAGCGAGAAAACGGGTGAAGTCGAAATTGTGGAATATCGATGACGTTCTGTGAAATCGAAATATATCTTGACTTAGTGAAAAACCAGCAAAGTTAAACATACATAAGCTGCTGCAAAATTACTATAAATTCTGTAGACCAGACACAGCATTAAAAAGAAAACTGAATGTGCTCTTTTAAGCCTAGACTAAATAATTTAATAGTTTTTAATCAGACACCATCTATTGGGGAGAATGTCAAATTTACGAAAATATGAAAAGGCTGAATGATAATCAAGAGCGTATAGGTTACTTTTAAGGGTTGAAACTATCGCTAGCGTCGATAAAAAATCACTAATGAGATCTAACGTTTGGTATTCCTTGACAATATTTCAAGCTTTGTAATTGTGTTTTTTTTTTTAATCGGTGACTGAGATCACATTCTAATTTTGCCAATTAAACTAGTTATACTAATTTTGACTTATTATTACATTGAATAATTACCAAGAAACGACAAACGTCAGATAACGTTGTTAATTTTTTGCTGTTAATACTAGTACCAGTTCTCGCTTTTTTAAGTAACTTTTAGTCTTTGCGTCAGTCAACCATGCTTTTCCATCTTATTGCGCCTTAGCCTTCTTAAGAAAAATCCCAGAAGAAAATGTATAAATTGCTGAAAATAATAGAAAATACTTAGAATTAAACTTAATTGCAAAACGTAAAAAGTGAATATGTTCAAGAAACTACAATCTTGATTTAGCCATTTCGAGTAACATGCCATCTAGTGAGTACAAGTTTCTATTTGACAAAATCTTAGAACCCTGGAGGCTGACCATTTCGATTATAAAATCTTACAAACCACCTACTTTTTATATCATAAGCCAACTAATACACGCATAAACAAACTCTTTACTGCTTAAAATTTATAAACATGAGGACTTACAGAGTTTTTTTTTTAAATATTCGACTCCGAGTTTATAAAACTTCCTAAAAGATAGCGGTAATTGCTGAAGTATCACTGAAATTTTCATGACCCTTAAACAGAACAAAGAAAATAAAATTACAATTTAGCCATTTCAAAGCAGGTACTATTTAGAAACAATAAATTTGTTCTTGATTATTTTTCCGTCGACAAGACCCATGATTGGGCTAAATTAAACGCAATTGGTCTAGGTAAACCCTAAAAAATGAAACCCAAAAAGTAGCCTGAAGGATCTTTGTAAATAGCTAATACCCAATTCGTAATGAGACTTTACTAATACCAAGACTTAGCTAACACCAATTTGAGCCAATCAGATCTTTCACGGTATTTTCTGGCTGCTTGAAAAATTCTGTGAAAAAATTCTGATTGGCTTAAATTAGCCCTAGCTTTGTTTTGTTATTAGTGAAATCTTATTGTGAATTGGGCATAAATAAAGCGCATACAATTTTGATGTCTCTATGACGTGCATGTAGCTTATTTGCTACGAGCTCCTTGAAAATTAGTTTACAGGCTACCATATTGAAAGAAACCGAGAGGTAAGAGGCGAGGAAGAGTAAGAATTTTTTTTTACAAAATATAACTTATAAAAAAAGGCAAATGTGGAATTAGACCATTTTGGTGTAAGTAAATGCTTCAATCAAAACAATATCCTACGTGAATGATCTGTATAGACAGGTAGTGGATCTCATTGGATACATCTTATTTTGAATGTAGTAGATTGGGTATCAGTAAATGTTCCTAGCCTTAAGTTCACATTTTTTTAATTTAAGATTCATTGAACACAGAAAAAAATAAAAAGTAAAAAAATACACGACCTAGCTTAAGGCTCTCTGAACGTTTCACTGTACTCTCTGATGTATTTAAAGGTTGATTTGAGATCCGTTAGAGGTATTTTTAACTTTCTTTTTCAGAGAATGGAATGCTACTATAGTCGATGTGGTGTTAAAGACTTTACTTGAGGACCTCCCACTATCACCCTCAGCACCAGGAGGCATGACTGCCTACCGTCAATCCTTGACATTAAGGTAATTTTGTTTTAATTCGAAATGAGAGTCAGAAATTTTTTAGTACCAAGAAGATATTGAAATTTTAAATTTTTCTAGGAATTTGGACACATTATGTTGTATCTTTCAGTAAATATTTTTTCAAGCATTTAATAAGGTTTGTATTGTCTATATTTTATAGACCTTTAAATGGTTTAACTATGTTCAACACACTTGGGAGGTTTTTTAACTGCCCATCCAATTTTTGACTGAGATATTAACTCTTTCAGGAGGGATGGCTCCATCCAGCATGATACATAATTTGGATTTTTTTTTTTTTTTCAACCAACCATATTACTTGGCAGTCTGTGACACCCTCAAGAAAAAAATGGAATTCCTATTAACTCGTATTTTCATTGCAGATTTATTTTGTGATCTAATTTCTGTTCAACAGTTTTGAAGTTCACACTCTCTTTATCAATTCAACCTTTTATGAATGATTAATTAAAAAAAAAAATCCGAAAAATAAGTTTTTCAAAGAAAAGTAAAGGCCATTTTAAACTTAAGCTCAGGAGATACAAATGCCTGTTAAAATTCAAACTCGAAACCACCAGAAATTACTATTAAAGAATAAATGAAACCCAAAACGTACAGAAATTAAATAAACAATCATAGCAAAAAACATACAACAAGTAATAATATAAATGAATAAATAGATCTTAAAGCGAGTAATGCTTCGATTGAATATGAAAATCAAGCTTAAAACGAAAACAAATATTTTGCTATTAAAGTATGCATGAAACTTAAAACGAACAGAAATTAAATAAACAATCAATGCGAACAAACATACAATATATATTAATGTAAATTAATAAATAAATCTTAAAACGAGTAAAACTTAAATTGAATATACAAATCAAGTTTGAATCGAATAAAAATAACTACAAACAAGAGTTTGAGTATCTTCTCACTGCAGAAGCCTAAAACCTACTGCGTCATTGGCACTTTACTGAAAACAAATCTTTGGAATATTTTCATTTTTGTAACTTTAAGAAATCAAAAATTAATTAAGATTTTAGGGAATAATATCAGCATATGTATATTAAATTGACAATGCACATTTTTTTTCATTAAACTCATTCGAATTTTTTTCAGTAAAGTACAAATTATATTCTGGCTTTTAGAAAGCATAGGGGTTTTGAACCCTACTCACATTAATTTATGCTGGTTTTGAGTTTGACTCTAATTTTTATTTTAATTTTTGTTCGTTTTGGGTTTCATCTATTTATTGATACTGATTTCGGGTAGTTGTATGCTTGGTAGATTATATGATAGTCCGGACACCAGGTGTTGAAAATTCGAACCATACCACGACGGAATGGGGCTGCTACAAGAATTAGCCACCCTCCATCCCCTAAATTGACCATGCGGATTGAAAAATACCAATGGCACTTGCTTGCGAGGGGTGAAACACTCCAAAATTTGACATTTTATTATATTTTGGTGTTTCAGGCAAGAAAATATATGTTCCACAAAGTTTGAAGTGCAGTTTTCCACTCAAATAGAAATGCCTGGAAGCCATAGAATGTTTTCATAACAAACTAACACGATTAGTGACAAAAAATGGCAGAGTTTAAAAAATGACAAAACTATATGAGTTTTGAACAGTCTTGAAAAGTATAAACAAAATAAAATTGAATATTAGATATATAATGATATTAATTGTTGAAATATCCATCAGTTCAAGATTTTTTTTTCACTGTAATTTTTATTTTCATTTTTAATGCTGTAAGAACTGGAAAATAATAAATTTTTAATATACGAGTAATTCGTTTTCAGTGAAGCACCAATGACGCAGAAGGCTTTAGGTTTTTACAGTTAATGAAGGGGGAAGTACCCAAATTTTTCTTGTAGTGAAACTATATTTGTCTTGACCAATCTTGAAAAGAACTAATAAATTAAACTGAATATTTGATGCATAATGATATTAATTGCTAAAAGCTCATCAGTTCAAAATTTTACTGTAATTTTAATATTTATTTTCAATATTAAGTACAAAAGAAAACATTTTTAATATAATTCGTTTTCAGTAAAGCGCCAATGACGCAGTAGGTTTTAGGATTCTGCAGTGAGACGATACCCACACTCTTGTTTGTAATTATTTTTATTCGATTCAAACTTGATTTGAATATTCAATTTAAGTTTCACTCGTTTTAAGATTTATTTATTCATTTACATTAATATATATTGTATGTTTGTTCGCATTGATTGTTTATTTAATTTCTGTTCGTTCTAAGTTTCATTTATACTTCAGTAGCAATATATTTGTTTTCGTTTAAAGCTTAATTTTCATATTCAATGTAAGCATTACTCGTTTTAAGATCTATTTATCCATTTATATTATTACTTGTTGTATCTTTTTTCCTATGATTGTTTATTTAATTTCTGTTCGTTTTGGGTTTCATTTATTCTTTAGTAGTAATTTCTGGTGGTTTTGAGTTTGAATTTTAACAGGTATTTGTATCTCCTGAGCTTAAGTTTTAAATGGCCTTTACTTTTCTTTGAAAAACTTATTTTTCGGAAAGTTTTTTTTTTTAATTAATTTTTGTTCGTTTTTGATTGCAAAAAGTTTCAAGTTTTTATGGCATGGGGGGGGGGGGGGTTCTTACTGTCCGATTATTCTTGACTTTAAAAAACGGATCTAGAACTTTCAATTTAAATGGATTTTTTCAAAGTCTATACGATTACCTCTTTGATAAAAACCTCATATATGAACAATAGACAGCTTGCATAACTTGTGGACAGCGATTGACAACAATGATAGGATTGAAAAAATAGCTCCAATAAGGGGGGTTTAGACCATTTCACTTACTGACACAAAGGGATCACGACTGTTTGGAATTGACCTTAATAGGAATTTGTGTGCCAAAACAATTTTGCATCTATCACAGAGTATGTATTTTAACCTTATAATTGGATAATTATAATAGATTTCCTATGTGTTCTCCCCATACAAAACCCCTTCCCATAAGTTATAAAGCCCCCATAATAAGTTATGCCCCAGGGCATAATTTAAAACGCCTACCCCTGGGCCCTGGTGGGCTGTTTCGACACCGGAGTTTTTTGTTATCAGAACTTTGAACTATTTTAACAAAATGACTATCTCAAAATTTTTATCTGATGTATTTAGGGCGTGGAGGAGGTAGAGGGGCTAGTTGCCCTTAAATCTCTTTTGACTCTTAAAAAGTGAACAAGGACTTTCAATTTTCAATCAAATGAGCCCTCTCTAAAGTTTATACGAGCATCCCTTACATAAGAAATAATATGAAGGATTCAGAGAATCCTTAAATTATAACCCTTGCCCTGAGGGCTTTGGGGGAGTTGTAATCCTCAAAGACCTAATTTCCAGAACTTAAAACTACATTTAATAAAATGGCTGTCTTAAAATTTTGATTGGATGTGTTTGGGGAAAAGGTGGGCGTGAGAGAGGGGTTAGTTGCCCTCAAATTGCTTTCGACTATTACAAAGGGCACTAGACCTCGGAATTTCCAATCGAATGAGCCTTTTTTGAAGTTTCTACGACGCCACCTTCTATAAAAACCTGATATGCCCACAGGGCATAACTTAAAACCCTTGCCCTGAGGGTTGTGGGGGATTGTCGACCTCAAAAACATATTTTCTATCTGGAAATCAACTACGCTGAACAAAACGGCTATTGAAAAATTTTGATTGGAGGTGTTTGGGGAAATGATGGGCATGCAGGGGGATGGGGGCTAGTTACACTCCAATCTCTTTCGACTATTAAAAAGGACACTAGCTCTTTAATTTCCAATCGAATGATCCTGTTTTGAAGTTTCTACGACAACACCTTCTATAAAAACCTTATATGCCCCCAGGGCATAACTTAAACCCTTGCCCAGAGGGTTGTAGGGGAGTCTCCTCCTAAAAAAAATATTTTCTATCTTGAAATCAACTACGCTGAACAAAATGGCTATCTCAAAATTTTTATTGGATGTGTTTGGGGGATTGATGGGCGGGGGGGGGGCTAGTTGTACTCCAATCATTTTTGACTATTAAAAAGGGCACTAGCCCTTTAATTTCCAATCGAACGAGCCTATTTTGAAGTTTCTACGACAAAGCCTTCTATAAAAACCTTATATGCCCCCAGGGCATAACTTAAAACGCTTGCCCTGAGGGTTGTGGGGGAGTGTCTTCCTCAAAAAGATATTTTCCTTCTGGAAATCAACTACACTGAAAAAAATGGCTATCTAAAAAGTTTGATTGGATGTGTTTGGAGAAATGATGGGCGTGGGAGGGGGACCTAGTTGCCCTCCAATCATGTTCGACTATTAAAAAGGGCACTAGCCCTTTAATTTCCAATCGAATGAGCCTGTTTTGAAGTTTCTACGACAACACCTTCTTAAAACCTTAGTTATGCCCCCAGGGCATAACTTAAAACATTTGCCCTGAGGGTTGAGGGGGAGTGTCCTCCTCAAAAATATATTTTCAATCTTGAAATCAACTATGCTGAACAAAAATGGCTATCTCAAAATTTTGATTGGATATTTTTGGGAGAATGATGGGCGTAGGGGGGGGGGGGGACTAGGTGCCCTCCAATCCTTTTTGACTATTAAAAAGGGAACTAACCCTTTGAATTTCCAATCGAATGAGCCTTTCTTGAATTTTCTACGACAACGCCTTCTACAAGAACCTTATATGCCCCCAGGGCATAACTTAAAACCCTTGCCCTGAGGGTTGTGGGGGATTGTCATCCTCAAAAACATGTTTTCTATCTGACTATTCCTTTGAATTTCCAATCGAAAGAGCCGTTTTTGAAGTTTCTACGACAACACCTTCTATAAAAACCTTATATGCCCCAAGAGCATATCTCAAAACCTTATATGCCCCCAGGGCATAACTTAAAACTCTTGCCCTGAGGGTTCTGGGAGAGTGTCCTCCTCAAAAAAATATTTTCTATCTGGAAATCAACTTCGCGGAACAAAATGGCTATCTCAAAATTTTGATTGGATGCGTTTGGGGAAATGATGGGTGTGGGGGGGGGGGGCTAGTTGTATTCCAATCACTTTTGACTATTAAAAAGGGCACAAGCCATTTAATTTCCAATCGAATGAACTTGTTTTGAAGTTTCTATGACAACGCCTTTTATAAAAAACCTTAAATGCCCACAGGGCGTAACTTAAAACATTTGACCTGAGGGTTTTGGGGGAGTGTCCTCCTCAAAAATATATTTTATATTTGGAAATCAACTACGCTGAACAATATGGCTATCTGAAAATTTTGATTGGATGTGTTTGGTGAAATGATGGGCGTGGGGGGGAGGGAAGGGGGCTAGTTACACTCCAATCATTTTCGACTATTAAAAAGGGCAGTAGCTCTTTAATTTCCAATCGAATGAGCATGTTTTGAAGTTTCTACGATAACGCCTTCTATAAAAACCTTATATGCCCCTACGGCATAACTTAAAACCCTTGCCCTGAGGCTTGTGGGGGAGTATCCTCCTCAAAAATATATTTTCTATCTGGAAATCAACTATGCTGAACAAAATGGCTATCTCAAAATTTTGATTGGATGTGTTTGAGGGAATGATGGGCGTAGGAGGGGACTAGTTGCCCTCTAATCACTTTTGACTATTAAAAAGGGCGCTATCCCTTTGAATTTTCAATCGAATGAGCGTTTTTTGAAGTTTCTACGACAACGCCTTCTATAAAAACCGCATATGCCCCCGGGGCATAACTTAAAACCCTTGCCCTGAGGGTTGTGGGGGATTGTCATCCTCAAAAACATGTTTTCTATCTGACTATTCCTTTGAATTTCCAATCGAAAGAGCCGTTTTTGAAGTTTCTACGACAATGCCTTCTATAAAAACCTTATATGCCCCAAGGGCATATCTTAAAACCCTTGCCCTGAAGGTTCTTGGAGAGTGTCCTCCTCAAAAAAATATATTTTCTATCTGGAAATCAACTTCGCGGAACAAAATGGCTACCTCAAAATTTTGATTGGATGCGTTTGGGGAAATAATGGGTGTGGGGGGGGGGGCTAGTTGTATTCCAATCACTTTTGACTATTAAAAAGGGCACTAGCCCTTTAATGTATAATCGAATGAGCCTGTTTTGAAGTTCCTACGACAACGCCTTCTATAAAAAACTTATATGCCCCCAGGGCGTAACTTAAAACCCTTGATCTGAGGACTGTTGGTGAGTGTCCTCCTCAAAAACATATTTTCTATTTGAAAATCAACTACGCTGAACAAATGGCTGTCTGAAAATTTTGATTGGATGTGTTTGGGGAAATGATGGGCGTTGGGGGGGGGGCAAGGGGGCTAGTTACACTCCAATCATTTTCGACTATTAAAAAGGGCACTAGCTCTTTAATTTCCAATCGAATGAGCATGTTTTGAAGTTTTTACGATAACGCCTTCTATAAAAACCTTATGTACCCCCAGGGCATAACTTAAAACCCTTGCCCAGAGGGTTGGGGGGGGAGTATCCTCCTCAAAAACATATTTTCTATCTGGAAATCAACTACGCTGAACAAAATGGCTATCTTAAAATTTTGATTGGATGTGTTGGGGGAATGATGGGGGTGGGGGGGGGGCTAGTTGCCCTCCAATCACTTTCGACCATTAAAAAGGATACGAGCTTTTTAAATCCCAATCGATTGAGCTTGATTTGAAGTTTCTTCGACTGCTCTTTCTATAAAACCTTATTCACCCCCGGGGCATAACTTAAAACCCAAGCCCAGAGGCTTCTAGGGGAGTGCCCTCGTCAAAAATGTGTTTTATCTCTGGAAATTAACTATGCTGAACAAAATGACTATCTCAAAATTTTGATTGGATGTGTTTGGGGGAATAATGGGCGTGGGGGGGGGGCTAGTTGCCCTCCAATCGTTTTTGACTATTAAAAAGGGCACTAGAACTCTCGATTTCCAATCGAATGAGCCCCCTTGGAAGTTTCCACGATGACCCCTTCCATATGAAGTGCTTCTGGAAAAAAAAATAAATAATAATAAAACATTGGAGCCGTATGGCCTTTACTATAGGCAACGCTACAGCGTTACCTCTGATATGGCCTTAGCCCTTTATTACGAAAAATGAAATGAGATCTTTCCTTCTAAGTTTCTATATGAATTCAGAGTGAATAGTCTAAGGAATCCCAGGATAGTTTTTTCTCACCACCCTTGACGCAAAAGTCAGCTTTCTCTTCTCTTTCAAAATCGTGGTTCCATTTGGCCCCATCTAGCAGAAGTGATATAATCAAGCGGTCATTTTCTGCATGTATAACCCTATTCATTTGGCCAGCCTTTGCTTAAAGTCTCTCTCTTTCTCTGAATATCAATTTTTATCTCTTTCCCTTTTGTTTCTTTCTTCGTAAAGATATAAAAAATGCCATGTTACCCAAGACTGTTTTATCAAGATCGTTAAAAATTGTTTAAGTGAATTCGAGAAATCAAGAGGTTCCTAGATTCCAACAACGATCCTAAGCACCGTCCAATGATCTACCAGTATCACGACAAACCCTATAAAATTCAGCTAGTTATCAAAGTCGTCCAAAAAACTCTAAAATTCCCCATAAGTATAGTCAGTGTGTAAACGAAAGGATTATTCTCGCTGAAGCTATAGTGAAACTAAAATCTAAAGAAGCCTCAGAAGTGGGGCTATGAGACATTTTGAGCTGGACAAAGAAGTTTTATTTACAACTTCAAAATTTGCATTTGAAAGGGTGCTGTTTTAAACTTTAGCCTTGGAATTTCTTCTGATTTTGTGGTGAGGTTAGTCGAGTTTACCCTAAAAATTCAAAACCACAAGCAGTATTATACCAACTGGTTTTTTTCTTGGCTCTTACTCAGCGGTTGACAAATGAAAAACAAAGCCCCCAAAGCACAGTGGTCAAGGGTCACACGACAAACAAGGGAAAAGCGAGTTGAATGGCTTAGCAATTAAATGGTTTGACAGCAAACCAGTCTTTGTTCTGTCATTTTAGGCTTGGATTCACATAATTTACACTTGCAAACAGTGGCAGGAACCATTAACAACACAATTGATAACTCAAGGTCATTAACGCAAAAGAATACGATAGATTTTTTGGTAGAGTAGGCTTACGGAATATGCTCATGGAACTAAAAAGTATTGACTTCAGGATAAAGAAATTGAATACGTAGAACCTTTTCTACGGCATGAATCTTGGCTTCAGGAACGCCGATAATACCATGGGCATGCTGGCTTGCCAAGACGTGAAATATGCTCAGTTTAATTCGGCTAATGTTGCCTGTCTAGTGTTCAAACCCTAAAACGTATTAGGCACAACTCTAAGAAATCAATGTTTCGTACAACCCCAAAGAATTGTAGATTAGATTCTTACGTGATATTTGTAACAGATCTGGTGGATAGAGCTACTATCCTACCTGGCAAGTGAAGAAGATTTGCTGCCGAAGGCGTGTTAATACCCGTACCACTGTAAAATGCACATAAGGTGACATGGAGTTATTGTATACTTTTCAAAGAAAATGCTTTATTGAGTCTTATATTTACTAATTGAGCATTATTGCTGGAAGACCTATATGGTACCACGGATACATTTCACTTCTCAAGAGAAAGATTTTTTATTTCGTGTTTTTATCTTATTTGAACCATAAAAATGTTCTAAAGTTTTTCGTGAATTTTATCAACCCTATTTCGTAATTCAGATATAAAAGGATTAATTTATTATGCCAATACATATTTTGTAGTTTTTTTCCTTTCTATTTATAGGTGAGGATTTTTTTGTTTATTGGATTTTTTAGCTCAACAAATAATTTTTCTAAGAATATAATTTTTTCGCAGAACTTTCATTTGTATTGGTTTTAGTTTTTCGGATCAACTTCTAGATTTCTTCATGAGATTTGTGTTATCTTGTGTGTGTGTGTGTTTTTTTTTTTTTTATTACTTCGTTTTTACTTGAAGAGAAATGCAAGCTTGAAAAAGTTTTTTTGCCAAGACAATTTTTAAAATTAAACTTTATCTCTAGTTATGATGTGCGACATTATCAGACAATCGGGAACTCAATTCGAAATCCATTGCATCTGTTATTTATAGCTTCTGAAGTTTATAGTAAAAGAAACACATGAATTCATAATCCTAGTTCAAAATTATAACGATTCTTCTGATACTTGGATGCTTAATTTTTCATCTGAATGAATTCATAAGCCCATCCCCCCTTCCTCCCCTAGGGGTTCGCACATTTTGATATTTTTTTTATCCATCCAAATTCTTAAGTTTCAATATTTCCTTCTAAGCATCTATACAACTTCATTGGGGATTTAAACTTTAACTATATTAGTGCCTAACCCTGCTTTTATTAGATTAAAGATGTTATAACAAATAAATGATTTATTCCCTATATCCTCATCATTGTATTTGACATAGTTTTGTATAGTTTTCTAATTTATTGCAGCTTTTTCTTCAAGTTTTACAATATTGTAAACAAGGAACTTTTAGCACTTGGGATTGAGAACTATCATGACAGTAGCACAATTGATGGGTTGACACATCACTCAATAAAAAGTGCACAAATTTATGAAGAGGTTGATTCTGAGCAGAAAGCTGCTGATATGGTTGGTCGACCTCTAATTCATGCTTCAGCTTTGAAACAGGTTACTGGTAAGAACTGTTCATTCAAATGCTTAGGTATCCAACTTTTATGAAAAACGAAGTGGAATGGTTCAGTTTGAATACAGAAGCTCTAAACAAGTGTTTAAAAATTAATTTTAAAGAAGAATATGGGCTTTTAAGGGCTGTGCAGACGTTTCTCTTTCTTCCAGTGTTTTAACAGCGCACATGTGAGCTGTTTATTTAACGCAAAAGGTAGATTTTTTGTTACTTATATTAATGTTTAAAAAATGAATGCTGTTAGAAAAAATTCTTTTGCCTAGCCACCAAACTTTATATTGATCAGGATTCTACGAGTTTAATCCTTGATAGCGTGTCTAAGAATCCAGCATTAAAAATATTCCTTTTTGTTTAGTCAAATTTTCCTAGTTAATAAATTAAACATAAGAAAGGATAAAAATGAGCATTAATCTATTAGTAACTCTTAGTTCGAAAGGTCGCGTAAACTTCACCCTTATTTTAAAAAACGCAGCTGATTTTAGCCTAAAATCTTTGAGTCAGTCCAACTTTTTAATCTTAATGTTATTTAGATATAGTTAAGCAATCTACTTTGAACTAAATAAAGAAAATAAAACAAAGATGGTTAATAGTGGAACCTTATAGCTGAAAATTGAGAACAAAATGCGATGATACTAATATAAGAAGCTCAATTTAACAATCCTAGATTAACTAATGAATTTGAAATATTGCAAATAGGGCATTGGAAACTACCAATTGCTGTATCTAATGTTAGTATGCAGGACCTGCAATATATCATATTCTCATCTCTGCTGTTAGAGACTGCTAATATTACGTTATGTGGCTCAAGTGATGCTGAAAAATGCGATAACGGCCTGTAGAATATAACACATTTAAAACAAAGTAAGCTTCCCTCTTGGAGGAAAAAACGAATATATTAAAACAAAGTATTGAAGGTGGCAAATAAGAAATACTCCCAATAAGAAAGAAAATCCTGGTGGTATTTTCTCCACCCTGTTAAAACTTCCTATTAGCGCTCTTGAACTAATGTACGGAGTACTAATCTTTTAAGACCTTGCCACTTTGACCTCAGTTTATTTAGAGTTTCAAACAGCTTTAATACATAAAAAGTTACCATAAAATCAAATATTAATGCAAATCCACCACAAAAAAAAATTGGGAAAAGTGAAAAAATATTTTGAACACCAAAAATGAACGGTTGACTTTAAGTCAGTGTATTAAATAAAAAAAAACAAGTTTTTTTAACTAATAGTAAGGAGCGACATTAAAACTTAAAACGAACAGAAATCATTCCGTAAATGAAACGGGCTGTCCCCTCCTCCACACCTCGCTCTTTACGCTAAAGTTTGACTCTGTCTTACAAATTTATTTTTTAAAACAATAAAAAAAAATAGCTTAAAGAGCGAGGCGTTGAGGAGGGGATAGCCCCTTTCATATACGGAATAATTTCTGTTCGTTTTAAGTTTTAATGTCGCTCCTTACTTTCCGTTAAAAAAACTTGTTTTTTTTATTTAATTTCTGATCGTTTCTTAGTTAATGCAGCTTTTATTTTGGCTCACCGTCATTGAATAAGTAAAACAAAATTTGCATATTAATTTTACTTTTCCTGTGCTAAATCGCTTTCCAACAAACCAAATCCAATACTATACAGAAATACCAATACAGAAATTATTCCGTATATGAAAGGGGCTGTCCCCTCCTCAACGCCTCGCTCTTTACGCTAATTTTTTTTATTGTTTAAAAAAAAATAGAGTTGTGAGAAAGTCAAACTTTAACGTAAAGAACAAAGTGTTGAGGAGGGGACAGCCCCTTTCATATACGGAATAATTTCTGTTCGTTTTAAGTTTTAACGTCGTTCCTTACTTTTAGTTAAAAAAACTTTTTTATTTAACTTTTGAACGTTTTTGAATTAATGCAGGTTTTGATTTTGGCTCACTGTACATGAATAATGACAACAAAATTTTCATATTAATTTTACTTTTATTTGGTTAAATGGCTTTCTCGAAACTTGTTTAATTTTATTTACGAACGTTTTTATTAGCAATAAACATACGTAACTTACGAATTAACTTACGTAACGAACTTCTATATTCATATATTCTTAATGCGTATATTAGGGAGTTCGTCCCATAGTCAATACCTTGCTCTTTAAGCTAAATTTCGAATTTTGTTCCAATTCTTTAAAAATGACCCTTAATCACAAAGGCCGTTAATTAGAATAAATAGCTCTTATGAAAGTACGTGAACCCAATCATATACGTAATATTTTCTGTTCGTTTTAAGTTTTGATGTTGCTCCTTACATTCAGTTGAAAAACTTAATTTTTTTATTTAATTTCTGGTCTTTTTTTTAATGATGCTGGAAAATCTGGCACCCCCTTCATAGTAATGTCCCTTCCCCCATGAAACTTCCTTCATGGAAAGATCCTCCCACATAACTCAGCCAAACTTTCTCAGGCGCGTAACTTTTAATGGGTAGGACTAAACTCGATGAACCTAATATATTTGAAATCAGCATTAAAATTTGATTCTTTTGATGTATCTGTTGGTATCAAAATCCCGTTTTCTAGAGTTTCGGTTACTATTGAGCCGGGTCGCTCCTTATACAGTTCGTTACCACGAACTGTTTGATTAAACAAAAAAGCTAGTTTTTTTAACTGAAAGTAAGGAGCGACATTAAAACTTAAAACGAACAGAAATTATTCCGTATATGAAAGGGGTTGTCCCCTCCTCGATACCTCACTCTTTACGCTAAAGTTTTTTATTGTTTTAAAAAATAAAGTTGTGTGACAGATTTAAACTTTAGCGTAAAGAGCGAGGTATTGAGGAGGGGACAGTCCCTTTCATATACGGAATAATTTCTATTCGTTTTAAGTTTACTGTCGCTCTTTACTTTCAGTTAAAAGAACTAGTCTCTTTTTATTTAATTTCTGAACGTTTTTGAATTATTGCAGCTTTGATTTTGGCTCACCCTACATGAATAATTAAAAAGAAATTTGCATATTAATTTTACTTTTTTGGCTAAATGGCTTTCTCGAAATTTTGTTCTGACGTAACTTACGAATTAACTTACGTAACGAACTTCTATATTTGTATGTTTTATTACGTGTATTAGGGAGTTTGCCCCCTAGTCGATACCTTGTTCTTTACGCTAAAGTTAGAATTTTGTTCGAATTACAAAGCCCTGAATCACAAAGGCCGGTTAATTAGAAAAGATAGCTCTTTTGAAAGTACTAAAAAAAACTTTAGCGAAAAGGCCGAGGTATTGACTAGGGGACGATTCCCCTCATATACGTAATAATTTCTTTTTGTTTTAAGTTTTAATGTTGCTCCTTACTTTCAGTTGAAAAAACTAGAACTTTTAATTTCGTTTAAATGAGCCCTCTTATGATATTCTACGACTACTGGATCGATACGATCACCCCTGGAAAAAAAAACACGCATCCGTGATCTTTCTTCTGACAAAAAATACAAAATTCCACATTTTTGCAGATCAGAGCTTGAAACTTCCGCAGTAGGGTTTTCTGATACGCTGAATCCGATGGTGTGATTTTCATTAAAGTTCTATGACTTTTTAGGGGTGTCTCCCCCTTTTTTGAAAATAAGGCAAATATTCTCTGGCGCGTAACTTTTGATGGGTAAAACTAAACTTAATGAAACTTATATATTTGAGACCAGCATAACAAATCTGATTCTATTGATGTATCTATGGATACAAAATTCCGGCGTTTTGAGTTTCAGTTACTATTGAGCCGGGTTGCTCCTTACTTACAGTTCGTTACTAGGAACTGTTTGACAATCATATACGTAAATAGCTCTACGGTCATCGTTCAAACTTTTTAGTATTGAGTTCCCGTATAAATTTTTCACAGAGAAAAGGTAGAGAACAGAGGTTAAAAAGGTCTTAATATTATTTAATATTTTCCAAACGGTACACAGCTCAAGAATTGTCTAAAATTTCAATCTTCTAAGAAAGAAGAATGTTAATTTCCATTGGCATGTGGTTGTACGGATTGTACATTTAGCCGTAAGCTTGGAGCATTAAGTCTAAAATGTGAAATTTCTCCAAGTGCTGAAGGAATGACCTAAACTAAATAAGAAATCTCCTATCCTAGAAATCCAAGCAATAATTGTTGATAACATAAAAATCGTAAAAAACTACGTGTTTGCTTACTCTCCAATAGTACTTCTCCCTATCAGTTCTGAGGAAATTGGAAACAGATCAAGCTACAATGACTTGGACCGCTTGTGAATTGGCTTCCGTAGCCTTAGTATCCCCAACTTGATTGGATCTGCTTACAGCACCCAATAGCTATACCCAAAATATGAGCCAAAAGATGTTTTTCTACCCGAATTTAAGAAATTAACTATTTAAGCATGGGGGTTGTCGTAAAACAACTCTGTTAAGAACAATTTTTCAGACGAAGTCTCTCAGATTAGCACTTGCCCTCAGAGAAAGGTAATGATTGCATCTATGATCTCAGATGAAAAGTCCACAATTGTACAAAAATTTGGTATCAGAATCTGCGAGTGCGGTTTTCGAATTCCTGGTCTCTGTTTTACGTCGATTTGCAATGTTCCACAATTGACGGGCTTAGAAAAGCTATTTCTTCAGTAATTTTTTTTTTATCCTGCCCATCACATTAGAGATAACTGCAATAAGTTTACCTTTTCATACAAGCACCAGAATAAGAAACGAAAAAACACATCGGTCGGTCACTTCCTCCCAGGGTCCTTGTACAGTTTAATTAAGATTTTCTGGCCGTTTTTAACCCATTAAGGTTGATAGTTATGAGGTTTTTAAAACTTAAAATGGTTTTCTAAAATTACATTGACCTGAGAAAGAGGAGGAGGGAGGAGTGAGTACATGAATTACGTGTTTCATCTATATGAAATTTAAGGCTGGTAGCCTACAGTTATACCTATTGTTTCTGAAATAAGACTCAGAAACTGTCAGAGTTTTCCTGATCTGTCGCCTTGGTTGAAATTAAATTAGACACAGGACCCTTAGTCCTGTAAAGAATCTATTCGATCTTCAAAGAACTGAGCTTGAGGAAAGGGTGAGAACGTCTTCTGCTTTCACTGGTACCAACGATGGAACAAAACAATAAATATAGTGACAACTATGAAAGGTGTTCCCTATGGTGGAAGTGCACAGAGATACTGGCTGGAGTCAAGCAGTACGAGGGGTACCAACCTCTACGATGCATGATAACAGTTCACCCTTTGGATTCAGAACATGCCCACTAGGCGTATATCAGAAGGTTGCCCATCTAAAGTATCTTTCATGGGGCATTTTCTTTCTTACTTTAATTTAGATAACGCAAACTCAAAATCTAAGTTAGAATCAATTAAATTTACAATTTTTAGAATTCCATAATTTAAATAAGTAATCAAATTATTTTTTATAACAAACATCTTACCATGTCCCCCTAACCTCCGAAAAAACACTAAAAAAAAGAATTAAATAATAAAAAAAACATATTATAATATATTTTACGTAATATATTCTACCTATAATGTATTATGGTAATTACTTGGCTAAAAAAAAAAAAAAAAAAAAAAAAAAAAAAAAAAAGAAAAAAAAATCTGTCTTCGTACTTTACTAACTGAAATAAATGAGCACTTGAACAAGGTCTAGACCCTACTCGTCCATCCAGTTCCCCAGGACAAAACAGTATATCCAATTCGACAATCTGAAAATCAAGTCCAAAATATAGCAAAATCAGCATCAATAAGTTTACGTCAATGTTCCGAAACCAAGCTATAACTCCTTAAATCTACAAAAACTTTATATTCTCAAGGTTATTACAACAGCTAGGTGCGCATCAGATGAAAACTCAGTGCCTAAATGAATTTTAGTACTTAAATTTCATTACCCAAGCACTATGAGCGGGCCATGCCATAATCTGGCATACACCAATGTAGTGACACCTATGGATTAAACATATTTTTAAATATTTTAAATTAAAGGTAGACTATTCAGAAATATATTCTTAATTCATTCTTTTCATTTATCTTGCTGTCCCTTTGGCTGCTCAGTTTTATATTAAAGATAAATTTTTCGGAGCGTAATTGCCTCTGGGTGAGAGGGGGGTTTCAGGTGGGATTTGTCCACGGGGGAACTTTTTCAGGGTGAGTTGTCCGTGGGTGGGAATGTTCTGGGGTTAATAGGGCTTATGATGAATAAGGAAGCGGCTAAGTTTTGTTTAGGCTGGGAAGGTATTAATAATAGAATACAAATCGCTCATTTTATGACTAAAAAGTTGAGGGTATCAGTTATAGTAGTATATGCCCCTGTAGAACCGACTGACGGACATACTAGTGACTCAGATGCATTTTACTTACATGCTACAGGAGCAAATAGACAGGGACGCAGGTAGAAATATTGTGTTTTTATTAGGATATTTTAACGCCGAGGTCAGTAGAAATAGGGATAGACTAAATTTGGCCTAGGTAAATTTGGTGTAGGAAGCGAAAACAGCAATGACTGTTGGAATTTTGTAGGTATAACAATTTAGTTATAACCAATAATGTGTTTCGTCATAAAATGGCCCATAATTTAAAATGGTATTTTCGTGATGGTAAGACAGCAAACCTTATTGATTATGTTATTGTAAACTGAAGACTGGGACGATCAATACAAGATATTAGGGTATATAAAGGTTTTGTTATTGATGTTTACAGTAAAGATCACCATCTGGTAGCGTGTAGGGTTAATTTAAAGTTGAGATTTCGGAAGGGTAACTACCTTCTTGGAAGTTATGATGTTAGTAGACTCCAGGATGAGAATTTGAGAAAACATTTTCAGGAATAGTTGAATACTAACCTAGAGAGTTTAAAATTTGACAATGTGGAAAGTGGATGGAATAATTTAAGTTAAATAATTTTTGAAGTTGCTGATGATGTCTTAGGGAAGAAAATTAGGACTGGAGCTTGGAATATTAGTGAAAAAGCTTTATGTTTAATAGAAAGGAGAAGGGGCTTGTACAAGAATTATCTAAGTGATACATTAAATGAAGATAAAAGTAATGTAAAGAAGTGTAAAAAGCATTAAAATATGAGCTAAGGAGGTGTGAAGCGGAGGCCACGGATAAAGTAGCCGAGAATCTGGAAGAAGCAGCTAGACGGCATAATAGTAAAATATTGTACTGGCATGTTAATAAATTGAGAGGGAGTAGTCAATCTGGACATGTCCCAGTTAAAGATAGGAACAGGATCACAATTAGTGAAAAGAAAAGAGTTAAAGAGAGATGGGAAGAACAATTTGAGATTGTGCTAAACCCAGATAGAGTTACAAAAAAAAGATAGAGGAAAATGAAAAAAGTTTGTGATACCTTGGATGTAGGAAAGTACTAAAAGGATAAAAAAATATTAAGGCTCCAGGTGATGATAGTGAGTTAAATGTGTTTTTTAAGTATGGCGGCTCTGAGTCTAGAAATAAGTTACTGAAGATTATGAATATGGTTTTTGAAAAAGGGGAAGTACTTAGCGATTTTAGTAAGACCTTAATTAAACCACTGTATAAGAAAGGTGATAAGAGTGAGAATCGTAATTATTGAGGCATTAGTCTAGTCTCTGTAGCAGTAGCCGCATTAGCCGGTATAAGTAATTGGTATTTAAAATATCTAACTAAAAGTGGGGTATTATAAAAATGTACCGTATATACCATAACTTACTCGTATTACCAATATAGGTGGCAGCAGCTTGAACCCGTGTCTGCCAAATATTTGGGCTAAATTTAGCTTATAAACTTTGGTAAGACACCCCCGAATTTAAAACTTTTTTTGTTCGATGTTTTTGGCTTAGCCCCTATTTCTTCAATAAACTATATTATGAAAAACTCGTTTTTTTCGGATATTTGTGGCTTAGTCACTATTTTTTTTAGAACTACACTAAGGAAAATTCGTGGGCTGTGGCCGGCATAAGTAATTGGTGTTTAAAATACCAAAATAAAAGTAGGATATCATACAAATTTACCTAATATACCGTGATTTACTCGTATTTCCAATATAGGTGGCAGAAGCTTGAACCTGTGTCTTCTGAAGATTCGGGCTCCATTTTGTTTATAAACTCTGGTAAGAAACCCCCGAATTTAAAAGTATTTTTTGTATGGATGTTTGTGGCCTAGCCCCTATTTCTTCTACAACCATATTACGAAAAATTCGTTTTGTTCGGATATTTGTGGCTTAGCTACTATTTTTTTAACTACACTACGGAAAATTTGTGGGCTGTGGTCGGCATAAGTAATTGGTGTTTAAAATACCCACTTAAAGTAGGATATCATAAAATTTTACTATATATACCTTAATTTACTCATATTAGCAAAAACTATGGCTTTAAAAACTGCAATACGGAAAATTTGTGGGCTGTAGCTGGCGTAAGTACTTGGTATTTAATATATCAAAATAAAAGTAGGATATTATACAAATTTACCGTATATACCGTAATTTAAAATACAGAAAATTTGTGGGCTGTAGCTGGCATAAACAATTGGTATTTAAAATATCAAAATAAAAGCAGGGTATTATAAAAATTTTCGTATTTCAGAGAATTTGAAAGTCTTAGGTAGCAAATGAATATGCTTACCTGCTTGATAAAAGGTAATTTGTCTGATCATTTAAGGAGAATAAAAAAGAACAGGGAACAATTTTTAGAAAATACCCGTACCAATATAAAGATATACTTTATAAAGCTACTGAAATCAATTATGGAAATGAGCCAATAAATAAATGATGTTTCTGACACAGAAGAATCACGACATACAGAGTGCAATAAAAATAAGTAATATTATACGATACAAAAAAGCAAATTTCTGCAAAAACTTAGGGAAGTTACTTGTTACAATTGTTGAAGTTTACGGTATTTTGACATAAATTACCCCAACAGAGCTGATCGGACACTCCATCAAACAGCGGTTTGGGTGAGGACCCTTAGAAAGGAAAAAATCTATGTGTTTTGCTGAATCACACAAGATGCACGATAAATTAAACAGAAAGTTGGTAGAAATGTCTATTGATTCTTGGAGTGACCAAACTCACATGCGAAGCAATCTAATTAATAGAAATGAAATCAACCATTCAGATACGGTTACGACACTAGTTTTCTATAAAAATAAACATCCATGCTCGTAAGCTTAGGTTAGAGTAGTTACAGTTTTGGATGATCAGAAAGCAGTAGAACGTTTGAGAACACAGTCTGATCTAATCGATCATGCTGAATACAAAAATCAACGTTATATAATTGACAAGTGGGTGCAACCTTCTAGTGTCTTTGAACTCCTCAAAATTGATCACAACTGACCAAATTCCCTTCAATCAATAAAAAATTTCAAACTGCTCCGCAATTTTGATATTATAGGACAAATTAAAGGAAATTCGACAAAATTGAATATTCTTATTCCAAAGCTGTTGCCGTTCATTTGCAATCTTTAAGAATCGACGAAAAATATAATGAAGAATAATCTTGATCAATGTTGATAATTTATTTTAAAATTTTTCGAGAAAACAAGTTTTCTTATTAGAAAACACTGCTTTATCAAAATTAAAACCCGGTTTTTCTTGCTTAATTTTTCGTAAATAGAAAAGCAGTGTGGTCTAAGAAATTACGTTTTCAAAGATAAGTAAAAGGTTCCATTGAACCAAAAATGAGCAGAAATAAGGTTAAATAATCTTCCAAAGGTAAAACTACCACAAATGCCCATCGATAATAAAAAAAAAACACAAAACAAACAGAAATTACAATAAATAACCGAGTCAAACTCAAAACGAGAAAAAATTTACATGAATAGTGCTGATAACTCCCTTGTCTTCTAAAGAACAGAATATAATTTGCACTTTACGGAAAAAACAAATGACCGTGGATTGTCAGTTTAATAAACATATACCAATATTTATTCCTTAATTTTCAAGATTTTTTTTTATTAATGTCAAAAATGAGAAAACATTTAAAATATATTTTGTTTGCTTTAAAGTGCAAATTATGTTCTGGCCTTGAGAAGGCATGGGGGTAATCAACACTACACTACTACCCTTTTTGTTTTTGAACTATTAGTGAAGAAGTGGAGTGACTCCATTTTTAGCATGCAAAACCATAGGGGTTTATAAAGCACAAGTGAACCAGTCCCGTAGATCTCCGTAACCTATCTGAATATAAGATCTATGCCAAAGCAATAAAATCCATGGATGAGCATGCTACTGTTAGTGGAACGGAACCTGATTTAGAAGATGTAATTACTGACAGTAAATTCTACACATGAATAATGAAAAATTAAAATTCTAAAAATGAAAATTTCCAAAAATGAAACAGAAACCCTCCCCTGTTATCTTCAAACCTGATTCAGCCAGGAGAATCTGTTACGAAAAATAGGTGTGACAGCAAAATGCCGAGATCTCGTTGTTCTAGCAGTTAATCAGAAGAAAGATTTGGTGGCAGGGATGGCTACATTGCCGGGGCAAGCCAATGGCTTTCTTATTTAGTTTCATGAAGTCAATATAAATACAGGACTTGAATGATTCAGTGCCTGGCACAGACGACTTATCTCCAGAAGGTATTTTGCAATGAATTTTTCAGTATGAAGATGCAAAATGCCAATTTCAATTACATTTACCCTGATCATGCAGTAGAATTCACTATTAATTTGGATTCAAAGACGGAGAGTGGAATCACAGGGATTACCGTGAATGAGTTGGCACTTGTAAAGTGGACTTAAAGTCTTCCTTTTTGTAACTCAATCTCATCTAAATTCAGTTAGCTGCTATGTATTGTACCTCAAAGTGAGTTTGACACTTGACAATAAGTGACAAAGTGAGTTTGATAACTGACTTTGACACTAAGTTTGACACTTCTCACTGCAAAGATCTTCCCTCCTTCATCTTGCACCAGCACAAAATTGGTGATAAAGTGAATTTTGTTCTGGCGTCCTTTTCGATGCGGCGTTGACGATTTGCTCAATATTTACACTCTTGATACAGTCGATACTGAGATTGCTGACAGTCTTCTCGAAATGTGAACTATTGGAAACGGAGCCCTTCAGCGATAAATGGACAGAGATATAGCTGCTTTTAGCAACGTGAAGATCATGAATAATGTGCAGGTGTAACGGAAAAAAAACCAACCCGTATTTTAGTGCTGCAAATAGTCTCAACAATACTGAATTTTAAACTGTCAAAAGGGTGTCGGTAAATTTTTACATTGCTGGGGACACAAGACTTCACCATCTGAGGAACTTGCTTTATCATTAGCTTTTCCCATATGTACTTCCTGTATTTAAAAGAATTGGCATTTCTGGGAAGGTTGTATTTCGGTCAGAAGCCATGTCAGCTCTTCTGAAGTATCCGAAAAAAAATTGAATGGGTGGCCTCTTAACGTAGAGATTAGCAGTGAGTCCACTTGCTTTAGGTTAAAGAATTGATGCTGAACCTCAAAAACTACCCACCATCGAAAACTATTGAAAGCTACGAAAACGAATATTTACTACTCTTATGTCTTTTAACGGTGACGTTAAAGAACTGCATGTACTTGCAGATGGATATGATGGAAACTTTATATATTGTGAAAAAGAAGGTAACCTAATTTGCCTGAAGCACTGTGGTGATTGCCACGAGCAGTAAAGATCTCCATACAAACTTGCAGTAGCTCTAGGTAAACGCTTGAAGGTAGATAATTGGTACTTGATACTAATCATATTCAAAGACAAAGACAAAAATGAATGATCTTTTATTTGACAAATTCGAAAATCTAGTCAATGTGCTTCAAGCAAGAATAACGGTCTACGTCTCTCGGGAGGCTATCAATACCAGAAGAAAATAGTGAGGCTAAGCAAAGGTAGATGTATTGACACAGGTTTTGAAGAGCTTCCGTTGTCTCCATTAAGAGGTGGATACTAGAGTTGTGCTACACACGTTGGAGTGTTTGAAGAAGGAAACCGGTATTGTTTGAATCAATGACACAGATAGTGTTGTTCTGTCGCTATATTATTATAAGCTATTCTTTGGATACCACTTAAATTTCGGAAAACCGAAAGTTTTGTCTGATTCCGTAAATATTCAGTCCCTATAAATCAACTTTGCAGGAATTAAACAAAAGACCTAGTTTTTTCATCTGCCTTCTTTATAAGCTTTTTCACTGTGATGCAGTTGGTTTTATGTTCTCTGAAGGAAAATAAGTGGCGGCTAAGGCTGTTGAGAAATCAGCATTGTAAGAACTGACTGCTTTGCTTTTTAAAGAGATAAAGAGGTCAAAGCTCGATTCTTCTGTGTAAGAAAGTTTTCTTTTTATTTGGAAGAAAGTCACTGTCACCACATGCGGTGAAAATCCACACCTCTGTACCTCTCTTGATGACTTGCGAGTGCATTTATACCCTCAGGAGTGGAAGCTCAAATATTTTAAACTATCTGACACTTCTTTTGGGTGCCATTCTAAGCGCGTTTACCTCCAGTTGGACGCTTTTTTTGTTATTTTTTCTTTCAAGCGAACTGACCAAAACCGCAGCTTCTTGATCCCTTATTGTTTCACTGGACTTTCCAGGATTGTGAGATTAGGCCAGTTTTGTCAACCCTTAAGGTATTCCCCAATTGTGTGGTCCCTTAGTACTAGTCGGGCAAGTGCAGTAAAAAAAAAAATTATGTGCGGGAAATAGAACGTGTGATTTACTTTGTGGCTGTGGTGGGGAATGTTTGAATACTTTTTTTATGCTCCCTAATTAATTTTCTGGTTCTGTAACCTTTGAATTCTCTTCTATCTATAATTCAGATTCAAGTGAAAACCTTGATGTGCTGAGCTAAAATCTTTTAAAGTCTGCTTATTAATAAGTACATGACACGAAATATCTAGCATTTGCTATTAGGAGTAGTTAGAGAATAACTATCCATTACTCGCCAAATACTTGAATATTAGAGCGATTTTTTTCAATAAATGTTCCAATATCATCAGCATCGTGAGATACTCGTAATCAGTATTATCGATTACCATAGGCTGCGTGATCATTGTTTATACTTTTTGTAGAAGGCATTTTAAAAGAAGAAAAAAACGATATGTTTTTCAAATTTTCCAAGGCTAGCATCCCCCGGTCGTGTACATAATACTCATATTCGTAATAAGCGCTATTGATTACCTCATAATCTGTTGCCAAACCTTCTGCTGCTACTGATCACCTATCAGGCATATTTTAGGCTAGTGGTATCCTGACTAGATTGTACTTTCCAAAGAAAAACAGCAAAGGTAGGTCTAGTGCGTACTCCTTTCGTGAACGTTCTCGTAAACCTCGGAGATATCTGGAATCTTCCACCTCTAGAGGTTATTTCCCTAATAATGTGGTTGGACGCGGCAAGCCTTAACACAATGGGCGAGACAGTAAAGGCCAAACCTGCCCGTCTAAGTGAAGATACAATGTGACTTCGTGACAAGATGGGGAGACAGGGGAGGCAAATCCGTCCCGCCAAGAAAATGAAACACTTGAGGTTTGTAGAGAAAATCGATTATGTTATTCGTGCTTTTCCTTGTAATTTTATGTCAGAAAATGAGAGGCTTAAAACTTTGTGTTGTCAAGATAAGATGAAGCAACAATTAACGAGACACTAAAAACTGGCTTTTATGTTCCAGAAAAGGTTTTAAACAAATTTAGACCACTTGCTTCGCCTCAAAAAATTTGACAGAACAAGACTTGAATATGAGAAACCAATCGTTGAAATCAAATTCCCGCGTGAATAAGATTTGTTCCTTTTTCTGGTGGAATTGAGAAAACTAAAAAAGAAAAAAGGGACAAAGAGAAAGAGAGGACATGGTTTTAAAATTCAAGCTAAAAAGATGGATGCTATATTGTTGAGCTACTGTTTGATAATGATTTCTTTGTTGCAACTACGAGTGTCAGAAGAGCAAGTAATAAAAGAGACACAAAAAAAATAAACATAATCTGAAAGTTCCATCTGCACTTACGGACATTAATATCTTACGGGAACTATTGTTTTCATCTTGTAAATGCGGCAGGGAAGGACAGCTTAAGGCGGACTAAGGGGTCATCGCTCTCTCAGCAGAAAATAGCGATAATCGGGAGACAGAATTGGAAGGAGTATACTGGGTATTCGTTAAGTCGGAAGGTAATCGGAGTGTGGAAGATGTGGTTGAATTCGGCGAGTCTTTGAGGAATTCGAGATCAGTCTCCTCAGGAAACAAGCGATTGGGGCCTTGTATTGCCAGTTTTAAATACCCTACCAAGGCATAGCCTAGCCAAAATATGGTATCTGGGGGAATACTCTCTTCCATTAATAATCACTAACTATCTCTCCCTATGCTTTAGGCCTATACCCAATCCATACCCCCAAATTTCATCTCAATTTCTTCCTTTCATGACTGCGCCTTGGGCTGGGACCCAGAAAAGATATTTACCCAATAATCCTGCACTCTAATCACTCACAAAAACCTTTATATTTTTCGCCAAGGGTAGTTTTAAACAGTAGGCCTACCAGCGGACAAGTTCTGCTTTGACTGAGATGAGTTTTTTTTTGCACTCATGCAAATAACACCTATGCAAATAAAGAGGTTATTCGAGGTGATGTCTGGTGATATTTTGTGTCGTCCCTTATGCTAGAGCCCAATTCTTCGTTTGCCTCAAATAAAAATTCAAAAGAAATGAAGCATTCTTCTATAGTTGCGTTAAAAGTCCCTTGTAGTTAAATGACTCGGTACCAATATAATTTTATTTCTGTTTGTATTTTTGTTTCATTTTTATTGATGGGTACTTTGGTATATGTATTTCCCTGAAACGACAGGCCAAGCCCAATTGTCTCTTCCCTATATATTTGCACGATCATTTTCCGCTTGCTTTGCTTATTCTCTTCTTCATAATCAAAACATTTTTGCCATGGTTTGAAGCCGCTATTCCAATAGTTCTGTACTGGAGACGCTTAGGTCAGTAGGTTTTATCTTTAGTCAAGAATTTCCAATCAGATTAAGTAGCCTAAGTCGGAAATGTTGACATTGGTTATAAGAGAGAAGAAGGAAATATACATAAGGTTTGAAGTTTGGCTTTTAAGTTTTTCACTTTTATTTTCGATCAAGAGGGATGCAACCGTAGCTATGGGTTTTGTTAGAACCGGATAAATTTTCTTCCTCTTTTTATATAAATTTGCTGTCTCTTGCTTTTTAGAATGTCTTAATTGAAGCATGAATCTTACCCTTTAAATTAGCTTTAAAAACAATGCTTCTCCTCTTACATTGGGCAATAGTAAGTAATTTTATTGCGTGCTATCTGGGCAAATATAATGCAAAGGAATTAGAAAATCGAAAACACAAAAAAAAAAAAAAAAAATACGGAAGGGGCGTGGAGAGTAAATTCTGACTCAGGGGCCAGGCAGAGGAGGATGATCAAATTTATTAGGTATTATGTTATCTTCTTAACATGCGCTTTATATTGTGTATTTCCAGGGGAAGCTCAATACTGTGATGATATTCCATGCTTTAAAAATGAGTTGTATCTAGCTCTCGTTACAAGTACTAGAGCTCATGCCAAAATTCTAAAGATTGATGAAACAGAAGCTCTTGCAATGGATGGTGTTGTAGCCTTTTTCTCTGCAAAAGATCTTCCGTCGTCTCAAAACATTACAGGTCCAGTCTTCCAGGATGAGGAAATATTTGCCAGGGAAAAGGTATATGTTTGTTGCTATTAGTATTTTTATCGAGCTTGATATAGATGTAGAGGAACTTGAAAAATGAAGAAAATACGCATTGCTTCGGTTAAGTGTTCAGTTTAGGTCTGACACAAATCTCGCGTTAAAAAGATATTTCTTACGTTTAAATCATACCTATAAAGGATTTACCCGGAGAGGGAAAACCATGGTTGCAGCGATACCTGTAACCTAATAAAGAACGAACCACAACCTATAGTCCCTACTCAAGACCGGATGACCTGTGCGTGTAGTAAAATATTTTTTAAGATTGCAGATAAGTTTGGATTCATTTCACGCTGTATCCCCTTGTTCAACCTATTGTCAATCCATCCTAGCTCTGATGAAATTTCGGGTTACTGGACTGTTTGTATTCATGCTTAAGTTAAAATATTTTGTGCAAGAATATTTAACTTCCTGGTAGCGTATAAAAAACCCTGTCCACGAATAAGCTTGGGAAAATCACCGGGGTTTAGATAAGTTTATGCCGTTAACAACTGCATATTTTCCCACTGATAGGTCCTTCAAAGTGTATCGTACTGTCGCACAGCATATTTTACTGTTAGTTACCGCTACTGTGCTTTCACACTGTTGTTACTTTCAAACACATTTTCTGATTCTGATCATCCTTTTTTACAAGCGGGGGGACAGCAAGCCTCCAATCATAAATTTTAAAGACGTAATGTTAATTGTATATTTTCGATTTTGATCGGATATTATATTTTAGGACATCGGGCTTTTTTTTAGTTAAGAAAATAACTTGTTATTTGATCTAATTTGTGTTAATTCATGTTAATCTAATTTTCTATTTAACTTAACTTAGCATGTTGTTCTAATGCAAAGATTCAGTTTTTCAAGTTGTGGTTTGATGGCTTTAATTATATCATCTTTTGTCCATTGCGTAACTAAAAATTGGTTTTCCAGTCTTTCCGTTTCGAAAAATAAAGTCCTAGATGAACTTGAGTCTTGAAATTGCCATTAAAAGATTATGAATGAAATATTTTTGTTTTTTTTTTCTGAAAAAGGGAACAAGATCCTATCATTTAAACAAGTGGAAGTGAACCTGGAAACAAGGCGTATTTTTTTTAAGAAAGAAATCAGCAAATATGAATTAAAAACTATAAATTTTATGAAGTTTACCTTCAAACCTCTTCTTGGGTGTAATTAGAGCTTAAATAAAAGCAAGTGTAAAAAAACATAAATGTAGGGGGAGACATGGAATGTAAGGGCTTAGTTTATCAAAGTTCCAAATTTACATCTAAAGACCACCAAATCAGTTTAATCCATATAAATGGGCATAGGTTTTTTACTATGGACTTAAATAAAAGTAGGTATAAAAACAACAAACAGGATAAATTATGGCACATGGAAGTTTAATTTTCCTTTAGTATTTTGAAGATATTTTCTCTTGCAAAAGCTTCCAACCGAAATTGAATTCATTAGTTTTAAATCCTTTGCTGCTGGTTATTATTTTGGTTTATCGACTTTTTATTTTTTATTTTTTTTTTTTTTTGCTTTGAAGTGAACCTACTAGTTCCACGTAAACATTAGTGAAAGTCTCTTTGCAAATAAAGCTTTTATTATTCTTTGTTATAAACCTAATAAATATCTTGAATTCCTGCTATTTACTTGCTGAATTCATATTAAATAATATAATTTGGTTTCCATAAGTAGTCCTTTGATTAAATTATCAAATAATGTTAGCACTTTCATTAATTTTTAGCAAACAAAAACTTAAAAGAATCAACCTTTTCAAGTTAAATTGTTTCAGCTTGAAGTAAGTGTAAGACTATGTTTTAGTATACATGCAATTTGAAGAAAAATTTTGCACACCCTCGCTTGGTTAGTATTATAAACCATGGTGGCTTATACCCCACTACCCAAAAATGTATTGCCCTCCCCCTATTAAAGATATTCAATGAGTTTAAACCTCCGTTTTGACAGGATATGTTAAATGAAAAAAAAAAAAATTCAGATTTTCTTCAGACCGATCATTAGAAGAAATATTCGCACCCTTCCACCTCCTTGGAAGAGGTAAGTTGCTATCCACCCGGAAATACATCAGTGCAGTTGAAATGCCAGCATCCTATACGCTTTATTTCTTCCAGGTGGAGTGTCATGGCCAAATCATAGGATGCATTGTTGCTACTGAACAGGCCATAGCCCAAAAGTCCGCTAGAAAGGTGAAAATCGAATATGAAGATTTGCAGCCTATACTTACTATAGAGGTACGACGAGCATTTCTTATTCTAGATGGTCGTATTTTTAGAATTATATAGTAGTTTTAGTCGAAGTATGAGCTACTTACCCTCCAAATTTAGCCAGTAAAATCAAAGGACTATGGGGATATTTCTAAGATACAAAATTCTTTTATATTTTGAATTATTGATATTATGGGGAATGACCAGTCTTACCTGATGGGGGTTAATGAAGTGAAACAAAATAGCATAAATTCGCGCACATCTTGTCTAAAAGCTTCCGCAAACTATTACTTTATTATTCTAGATGATTACGTTTTTAAAATGTGAAGCAGATTTAGTCAAAATAGGAGTAACTCACCCTTCAAAATTTAACCAGTAACATCAAAGGACTAAAGGACTAAGAACGAAGTCTCTCTTGACTTTTTTTCATTTTAATATAAAATTGAGAATCAGAAGGGATATGCTTTGGAAACTTTTGATAAAAATTCGCTCTAAACTACAATAATAAATTAAATTTTATGAGAATGTTGGTGGAATGTTGCATGTTACAAGCAGTTCTTTGCTTCTACCACTAAGTTTGACTACGGTTACACCGCGTATGTAACTGCATTATTGTCATATTTCAACAATAAATTAAAAAATAAAATTGGGCGGGGAGATAAAGACAAAATTTTCTCTTTTATCCGGTCTTAGCTTTTAACTTACCAAGATGAACCTAATTTGTTTCAATTAGGAATATTGAGTTCTAAATTCAAACTCAGCCGGGATATTGGAAATTCATCTTAAACGTTATGTTTTAAAGCACATTTGAATGTTTGTGTTCTAGTAGTATATTTGTGTTATCTAGTATAATATCTCATAGTAGAATAAACGTGTTCTGGCCAAACTTCATACCCACTTCTGTAACCCTTCTGTTCATTTCATGTATATCAGTACTTTAACGTAACATTACGCTTTAGGTTTTTTCTCTACAATTAAAAATGAAAATTTATGTAGGATGCGAATAAATTATTTCAAGCTTCTTTTTATTTTCCACTATTGACAAAAAATCAGTTATTTGCAAGTACTTTATGTATTTCAGATACAACTTCAAAGTTTGTCAAATATAAAATCTAGTACTTCTTGGAAATAAAAGGTAAAATTAAATTCAGTAGAATTGATGTCAGAATTAAACGTTCAGATGATATTGGCTGTAGCTTGAATTCCTTGTTGAAATTTATTAAAATCACTTGTTGACACTACAATTATTTACATTTGTATTGTGCATAAAATAATTGAACACGGCTAAATTTAGCCTAATTTGCACTGATCATAACCCACAGATTTATTTTCTACAAGATTATTATCTTCTTTGTCTTTGCACTGAGCAAAATCCACAGATTTATCTTATACGAGATTATTATCTTCGTCCCAATTAACGCCAAAAATAAATTCTAACACCTCTTGCATGCTAAGAGGAAATTAAATTCAGTAGCACCGAGGTTAAATTTAAACGTTCAGATTTTTCTTATTGATTGAAGCTTGGGATTTATGTTCAATTTAACGATCGTCATGTTGTTGCTACCATTACTTAAATTTGTTTTGTGTAGGTTATAAGTAAATGGACTTCTTTCAAAAGCATAAATTTAGCCAAAGTTGCCCTAAGAAAATCCCTGAAATTGATACTTTACCAGATTATTTTCTTCGTCTTTATCCAGGCCAAACACAAAAATACTAGTACCTCTTGCATGCATTGAAGAAATTAAAAACAGTAGGATTTATTTTAAACATAACCGCTCTGATGCTCCGTTTAAAATATATATTATGATAGCAGAAATCTTACAGTGTCTGTAGTGACACTACTACTGTCCCTAATGGCCATACACTCGCCAACTTTTATCTTAGGTGAAAATTGGAATATTGGTAGAATTATTAATTTTCTTTACTTTGCGACGAAATCCATCTTAATACTCCAAATAGATTACGCTGTGATAGCTTATAATATCTTCTTTTTTTAATACAGAATATAATTTGAAGTCTGGGAATACCCCAGAAAATTAAGAAAAAAGAAGTTTACGACTTATGATAATCCCTAATTCTAAAACAAGAGCTCATGATATATTATCATTTAGATCTATCAAATATACGTCCAACAGCCCAACCACAAGTTTTTGCATCCAATTCTAGCCTTCTGTATTCTGTTATAGCATTCTTCAGCGTTCTAAAATTTTGATATAGTATAACTTAGATTAAAAAAAAAATCCAACAGCCAAATCACATATATTGGTATGGAGTTCTGGTATTCTGAAGCTGTATGATTTTGAATTTGGACTTCCGTAGAATTTTATTTAAGACTTCGAATTTTCATCTTGTGGTAGAAAAATGGATTAATTTATTCTTGGCAATGCGGAACCTAGGGTTTGATCCCAGATACGATAAAGGTGGGTGATAGGGCCATTACATGTCCCTTAAAAAAAAGAAATAAAGAAAAAAAACTTGACCAAAATGTCGACAGATAAAGACGCCCTATACACCATGAATGACGTTAGAGGATATTTATCCATATTCTTAAATACCTTTATAATATTAACTATGCCATTTTGAATGAACTTGACCTTAGCCAAGTTAGAGCTTTTACTCTAACGCTTAGACATATGAAATCTCTCATCATTCCAGGATGCAATCCAAAACGACTCTTTCTACCACTCTGGCATAAAAATTATCAAAAACGGAGATGTTGATGCTGGGTTAAGCCATTCTGAGCAAATCCTTGAAGGACAAATGCGGATTGGTGGACAAGAGCATTTCTACCTAGAGACAAATGCTGCAATTGCTGTGCCAAAAGATGCAAAAGAATTGGATATATATTGCTCAACTCAAAACCCTACTAACACTCAAGTAAGATGATCTTTATATAAGGATTTTACGATATTTAGATCGGGAATAGAGGAATTGTAAACTCAATTCAAGAATTTTCCACGGTCTGAAGAAATGATGCTAAACATGGTCAGTAGCTTAATGTCATATGCCCTCGACTTTAGTTATTTTTCATTTTTTGGGGTGGAAATTCTTAGAAATTCTCTTATAAATTCACATAAAGTGTACTAGATCTCTGAAAATTCACTAATATTTCCTCAACCTGAACGACTATAGGTAAGGATGTTTTGTAGAAAATTTACATTTAGGATGTCTTTTGGACAGTCACATAACATATGCTAGATGCTTAGAAACTCATAAATTATTATCCTATCTGAATTATTTAACCTAAGCAAGTTCCATAACTTAATAATTCGCAATTCTAGGCCAGGCTGTCCAAAATATTTCCAGAAGCTATTTCATTACCTATTATTGGGTTAAAAATCCTGTTTCATAAGCATATTGGTTAAAAAATCTCTAGTCTTTATTGAATGTACTGTAGAACTTATGATTTACCTTGCCTCACAAAAATGGGGACTGGGGTTCAACCCTGCCTGTGCACAAACCTTTCCCCTTAGGTAAGACTTTCCTGTCCCTATTCTGACGCTACTGCTATGACCCTTTTCTTCAAAAAAATAGAACTACTTTAAACGGTTGTTCTGTTTTTAACCAATCATAAATGAAATATCCTGTTTCTCCCTTCTTATAGCTCCCTTTTGAGGGAGGTATTGAACTGAATCAGAACACCCCATATGCATGCAGCCTATCAAAAGAGCGTATCGGTAATATCACAAGAACTGCTTAGAGTATTAAGTTGAAACTTTCAGGGCATGTTGAGGGGAATGTTGAACTAACCGAAAGACAAGATCTGCAAGCTACTGCTTGATGTTAAACCGTTTCATTTGTTAACCGTTTCACTTGTTAACCAGCAACATTCCAGGAAGGGTTTAGGGTATTAAGTATGAAAAACCGTTTTCATGCAAATAATGCTACTACTGCTGCTCTTATTTCTATCACTAATAGTTTTAGTGTAGTGAGTCTACTTCTAAGGTTAATTTGAGTGGGATATTAAACTGTTTCAAAGCACACTCTGTATATTGTTATCAAAAGGGTATATAAGCAATATCTGAGAATAAATAAGCTTAGAGAATAAATTAAATTTTCAGGCTCTATCGAGAGGGACGTTGAACTCACCTAAAGGCACTGTGTGCATAATGCTGTTACTACTACTGCTACTGCTACTGCTAATATTAAGGTCATAAAAATGTAACTTCCAGGAATTTGAGGGGGATGTTGAAAGTGTGCATGCAGTTTGTCAAAAAGACGTTTCAGTAATGTTTCAGGAATGGTTGGAGTCATTCGGTCAAAAATTTGAGGGCATGTTGAGGGGACTTTTAAACAAAACGGAACTGTGTGCAAGCTACTACCTGTACTGCTACTGTTACCACTGTTACTACAGCTGCTGCAACTACTGCCTCTATTTCTTCTACTACCGTAAATAATACTATACTACTACTCAGAAGTGGATTCAGAATCAATGTTTGGGGGACAGAGACACAGAATGGCAGATAAAAAATTTAATTTCCTCATTTAGTTTCAACTAGATGAAAAGTTACCAGGTATATGCAGGTTGTCGAAAGGGGGTATCAATAATATATCCGAAGACGCTGAGGGTATTAAGTTGAAACGCTTAAGGCTGGCACTGTCCCTAATGCTACTACTACTACTGCTATTGAAGTAAACCAAAAGGGGCACCTAGGTTGTCAAAAGGGTTTAGATACACTATATCAGGGAAAAAAGTACGGAATCAATTTTTAAATTTCAGAGGAAGTTGAGGGCGATATAAAACTAAATCAAAAGGCATTTTGTGCATCCATGTTGTCAAAAAGGTGCATGTACAATATACCGGGAATAGCCAAAGGTGTTACGTTGGAACTTTCAGAGCATGTTGCTGGAGATGCTTAAGTAAATTAAAAGGCACTCAGTGAATACAATATTCTCATATGGCCGTAACTGTGATGTCGCAGGAACAACTAATGGTATTAAGTTGAAACTTTCAGGGCATGTTGAAAAAGATGTTTGATTAAATAGGATTGTCGAAAGGGAGTGTATGTACTAGAATGGCTAAAACTATGAATATGAAACTTTCAGAAAACGTTGAGGTGGATGTTGAACTAAATCTAAACACACTAAATGCATGCAGGTGGTCAAAAGGGTGCATCAGGAATATCTCAGGAATAGCTGAGGGTATTAAATTGAAACTTTCTTGGCTATTACAGCTACTAATACTATTATTTCTACTATTACTAATAATACTGCTACAACAACTACTAATGCTGCTACTACTGCTCCTCTTACTATGTATGACTACAACTCTGAATTTTAACGACTACAATTTCTTGCGAATACGATTTCTTGCCACTGCTACTGTTACTGTTTGCAACTGCGACTACTTGTTACTGCTATCGACAGCGGCTGACGAATGTGACTGCTTGTTGCTCTTAATACTTGTGACTATGACGCAATGCGGCTCTGACTACTTTTGAATGTGACTCTAACTACTTGGGAATACGATTATTTGTGGCTGCGAGTGCAATTTTTGGGATTGTGACTGCGACTACTTGTGACTACTTCCATGTGCGACTACTTGAATCTGCTATTTCTACAACTATTACTGCACTGCTACTATTTTGACAGCTGCTACTATCAATACTACTGCTACTAATACTACTACTATTTAACGAAACCTTAACAGTTTATGTGCAACCAGGTTGTCAAAATGGTACAGATGCATTATCCCAGAAACGGAATAGGGTATTAAGCTTAAATTTTCGTGGAAAGTTTAAGGTGGTGTCAAGCTAAATGAAAAGCCACTGTGTATGTCCAGATTGTCAAAAGATGGTGTGTGCAATGTCCTAGGAAAAACTAAGCATATACGTTGGAACTATTAGGAAATGTTAATATTTGCCTACTCAAGGTTGTATTATAGGAGTCAGACTTCCGGTCAGCCCCTACAAAGCCCCAAAGGTCATTCAGATTTTCACCCCATTTATTTGAATATCATTCCCAGTCCCCATGCATCCAAAGTATTATTTTGCAAGTATTACAAGCATTTGTTCTGAAAATTTGTTCAACATGTCAAATGTGCCAAATTTGTATATATATATACTTATGCTGTAGTTAAATGAATACTGAATATATTAAAGTATAGCCGTACAGATAGCAAGGAGCAAGGGAAGTGTGGGGAACTGCTCAGCTCTTTTCCACAATTTAAGGCTAATTAAAAACGGGCGGGTACATAAGTTATTCATGACGGGATTCCTCCTTCTTATGCTTGCTGCCCAAGAAATCTGCACGGCACTGTTGGCTTACCTCAAATAAGCAAGAAATTGATGGTTATGCAAAGAACCAACAGAGATATATTGTAATATAAAAAATGTGCAGCAATATTTGGAGGGGGTAAAAAGTCACCATCAAACCACAAAACAGTATCTATATAATAATTAATAAAAAAAGATAACAACCTTTTGTGAATAGAGCACAGTAACAATCTTCAGAGGAATATAATCCAACAACACAACAAAATTGGGTGCAACTAGATGGCTTCAATTAGCAAAATTCCTTGATTTTTAAATTCACTGAATCATTGATTCATTGAACTATGGTTCAATTTCGGATTGTTTTGAGAATTTTAAGTCATATATGATTTAATTATTTGTATTTTATGATTATGCATATAGCCCGAGTGCTGTACCATTGTCTGCTTTAATGCTGAGTAAAAGTTATTATACAATACCAAACCTCTCTACAACATTAGTTTAGTTTTTCGATTAACTCCCAGTTGGTACACCCAAGATAATTAGTCAGGGCAAGGCCTAAGGCACGCTACCACAATTTTCTTACCTTAGGACCGTAATTATACCCCCCTACAAGGGTATATTAACAAAAAAACAAAACCTAGGTTATATCAGCTGGTGACAGCTGGGTGGCAACTATAACCTTAATTCACTATAGCTATAACATTTCTTATTTTACATCAAGATTAAACATACTTTACTACAGCTGGTGCCAGTTGTGGGATTTGACCTAGTTTTGATCTGATAGCAGGATATTTGCAAATGGTCTTAGACCAAGAAACTAAACGCAAGGCAACAGTAATTTTAGACGACAGAAGAACGTTCACGTTTGAACGTTTTCCTTTTGGCTCATCATTTAGCCCATACTGCTTTAGCCAACTAATGAATTTAGTATTAAAGGACAATGAACAAGGAAAAAAGGGATGTATTAGCTAATTTAGATTATTTAATATTATTCACTGAAAATCTAGAAGACTATTTGAGGGGACTTAGAAGAATACTAGGAAAATTCGAAAAAACAGGATTAAAGCTACAAATTAAGGTCCCAAAATTGATTTTTCTGGGACATTTGGTAAACCAGGGTACTATTTTGCCAAATCCAGAAAAATTCACTTTGATAGAGAAATTAAAACCACCAGAGGATCTGAAAAGCTGTAGATATGTATGCGGATTACTAAGCTATTTCAGACGATACATTAGAAATTATGCGACAATAGCTCAGCCCTTGACAAATCTTTTTAGAAAATCAGGCAAATTTGAATGTCTAAAAGATGCTATAGCAACACTGAATGCAATGAAAAGGGAATTATTAAAGGTTCCCAGACTTAAATTGCCAGATTTGTAACAAGAATTCTGTTTGCAAACAGACGCTTCAGCGTATGGAATTGAAGCGGTACTATTGAATATAAATTCTGAGGGAGAAAAACCAAAAGTCCAGTATGCCAGCAGATCTCTGACAGAGGCAGAAAGACAATATTCAACAGTTGAAATAGAATGCTTGGCAGTTGTAGTTTTTACCGATTACTTTCGCCAAATTTTGCTTGCAAAAAAGTTCACTTTACGCGTAGATCAGAAATCACTAATATGGTTGCATACAATGCAAAATACTTCAGCAAGGCTGACAAGATGGGTACTCCGTCTTCAAGCATATTCATATAACCCAATATATATAAAAGGCCGTAGCAAAACTTTATCTGATTATTTATCAGGTAACCCTGATGAGGACGAAAATTTGATAACCATCATCCAAAATGACCTTGTCGATGCCGAATTATTATCTAATGGAAATATTTCCTGACGTCAATATAAAGAAGATTTTTGTTCAGCCATGAAATCCTTTTTACTAAAAGAAAAAGAGCTTCCTGAACATTTCCGACATTTTCTGAAAGACATAGATAATTTTGATCTAGATGAGAGTAAAAATCTTTTAAGAAGATATTACAGAGTGCCCCAGGAGTCTAGAAAAAATGAACTAAAACTATTCCGTTAATTCTAAAATCACTAGAGGGAGAAATTTTAAAGATAGGACATACAATAAGCGGCTGCCACATGGGAGAAGCAAAGATGATTGGACGAATAAAGGGAAATTTTTATTTTCAAAAGGGCCTAGGGCCGAATAAGTTCAATACCCTACCCTTTTAGGGATAGGAAATTAATTTCTATAGACTTTTGGGGCACAGAGGAGGTCTACCAGCTTCCAAGAAACCGAATCGCTGTGTTTTATCAAAGGTGGATAATTTCAATTCATATCTGCAGGCTTTCCGAATTAAGGATGAAAAAGCGAGCTCTAATGTAAATTTTTTAGTAAACCGTCTTTTTTTGGAACATGGGATTTTCCCTAAGACACTACTCATAGACAATGGCCCATGCTTTAGAGCAAGAATATTAGGCAAAATATCTGAATATTTGGGCATAAAACGCTGGTATACTTACGCCTATATGGCTTCTGCAAAAGGAAAAATTGAGCAAAAACATAGGGAACTTTTCCTATATGCTGGGGATCAACGCTAAACAAAAACCCAAAAACTGGGATGACTATTACTTTTCGCAGTCTTTGCATTGAATTCGGCTCATTCACGTTTTTAAAGGAAAAACTATTTTTTAGAACATTTGAGGGAACCTAGAGTATGTATAGATGAAATACAAAATGATAGAATATATTACAATCTAGATCTATATAAACAGGAAATGATTATAACATCCCTATGAAAAAAGCTATGGAGCAAGTTAAAGATAATTTGGAGATGCAAAGGCAATACATATCGAAAAATGTGACGACAGAAGTCAAAATAAAAAAAAATATGTTTTAGGAGATCTGGCTTATGTACAGGAAATCAACCTAAAAGGAACCAAAAATCTAAAACCAAAATGAAACGGACCTTTTAGAATAATAAAGGTACTAACAAATAGCTTAATATATGTTTTAAAGCACCACGATAGAAGAACGGAAGAGGTAGTACACCACAACAGAATGTAAAAAGTATTTTTCTCAAAACCATGGAAATCTGAGCCTATTTCTTCAGATTAAGAAAAAGACGAAACAATTGCACTAGTATATAAGGAGACCATGTAAACTTTATGACGTTTTTAACGACCAAAGTAGTTGGGAGAAGAGGAAAGAATATTTGGCCCAGTCTTGGCTACAAACTTTCCACGACTAACAAGAGAAAATGAGTAAGGTTCAATGCCCATCGGATGGTAGTGATAAACGTGATGAAGAAGCATTCCAAGGACAATCAAATGGCTCAAGAGATAATAAACGAGAGGTTAAGTCCAAAGAAGGAGCCAAAACCACATTAAAATCACCAAAGGATAAGAAAAGCTGTAGATCGGTATGCGGATTTCTAAGCTATTTTAGACGATGTATTTGAAATTATGCGACAATAGCCCCAGCCTTTGAAAAATCTTTTTAGAAAATCTGGCAAATTTGAATGTCTACCAGATACTATAGAAGCACTGAATGCAATAAAAAGGGAATTATTAACCCGTTAAAGCCCAAGAAAAAAATGTCGGAGATTCTAGTTGTCCTTTTCACCAGTTTCTTTTTATCACATAAGTAAGCCAAAAATACATTTATAGATTTTTCCTGTCTCCGGTCTCTGAGATACAAGCTGTCCTATTTATAGGACAATGGGCTCTAGTGATATCAAAGTATACACGATTTCATCAAGTATATTTTTAATGCCAAAGACTGAATTAAATGCAAGACAAAACCAAAACAAATCAAAACTTAGTGTGGTAAGACGCCAGTGTACAGGGTGACGTCACATTTTTCACAGTAGCTCAGTGGTTTTTTCTTGCAATTTTCGCCTTGGCATCGTCGCCGCTTTTCGCGCTTCACTAGGAAGTGTCCTATTCTATCATATCGGGTGCTGACTGGTGGCACAGGAGATGGTTGGATGCAACAGAGACAACGTTATTGTCCTGCCATTTTACGACCAATATTTAGTTGGCTGCATCAAACCGATAATCATACGCTCCTCATATCTCCTTCTTGAAATTCTTCTTGGAAGGGAGAGGGAACCTTGCAAATCGGTTTTCTCTAACCGCCCCAGTCACTCGAAATCCCGCTCCTTTCAAATCACATAAAAGCTGATGACTTGTTAAGAAATCTTCAAAATATACCTCGTGGTTCTTGCGATTTTCAAAAATTTTCAGAAGTCTTTTAACGACTTGACACCCTAAGCCTTCTTTAGCAGTCTGAGATGGGGCACTAGGCTCCTTCCCTGAGTACAGATGAAACTGAAGGCAATAGCCATCCGAGGTGCATATAATCCATAGTTTATATCCGAATCGAATGGACTTGCCTCGGATGAGCTGTTTCAGGCATGTTTCCCGTAATACTTCACAATCATTTCGTCAATGGATAGATGCTGAGAGAAAATTCCAAAACTGCTCAAAGTTTGTGATGATTATGTCGAAGAGGACAATCCCGCTGATTTTTGAAGCTTTGAACTGTATCGTTGTCCACGAAGTGGATGCTCTCTTTTATCTTCATGAATCGATATCTGGACATTGCTTGCTTGACCAGGTCACTCCCAAGATCTTCATCGACTGACCAATAAGCTCTTTGGGAGTAAAATCTATTATAGCCCCAAAAAATTAGTATTCCCATGAACACACGTATTTCGTTAGCTGACGTAGTGAAGTCAAATTTTCCATTACACGTCGCATATCTAACCGTTTCACAAGAAATGAGGTCAAAGAATTTATCGTCTAGAAACAAAGCCAAAACCTCTGCTGGTGTTTTTACTTCTATTGCTTCTCGGGCTTTCTCAAACGCCTGAGCCGCTCCCTCGCCCAAGTTTCGCCAAGGAAAGGTTCCTTTTTGCTTCCTCCATTTCGAGTGCGTGGCTTTGAACTACCTCTTCTGTGGCCCACCTCTCGAAATTGATTCACCCTCTTCTTCTGTGAGGATGATGTTGTCGATGTCTTCAAATTGTTCTTCTTCGAGAGGACCTGGTCTGAAATCTACTTCAACAGTTCATGGGACGTCATTTACATTCGGAGCCGCCGTGTCGTCGTCATTTCCTTCATCTTCATCAGAGCATTGATCGGGATCAGGAGGCAGGACAACAACCTGAATATTTTCACATGCAAATTCTTCGTGAAAATGTCTTCAAATTGTGCAAGACAAAACCAAAACAAATCAAAACTTAGTGTGGTAAGACGCCAGTGTACAGGGTGACGTCACATTTTTCACAGTAGCTCAGTGGTTTTTTCTTGCAATTTTCGCCTTGGCATCGTCGCCGCTTTTCGCGCTTCACTAGGAAGTGTCCTATTCTATCATATCGGGTGCTGACTGGTGGCACAGGAGATGGTTGGATGCAACAGAGACAACGTTATTGTCCTGCCATTTTACGACCAATATATCGTTGGCTGCATCAAACCGATAATCATACGTCCATGTAGCTCCTTCTTAAAATTCTTCTTAGAAGAGAAAGGGCACCTTGCAAATCAGTTTTCTCTAACCACCTCAGTCACTCAAAATCCCGCTCCTTTTAAATCACATAAGAGCTGATGACTTGTTAAGAAATCTTCAAAATATACCTCGTGGTTCTTGCGATCTTCAACAATTTCCAGAAGTTTTTTCACGACTTGACACCCTAAACCTTCTTTAGCACTCTGAGATGGGGCGCTAGGCTCATTCCCCGAGTAAACATAAAACTGAAGGCAATAGCAGTCCAAGATGCACATAATCCATAGTTTATATCTGAATCGACTTGACTTACCTCGGATCAGCTGTTTCAGGCATGTTTTCCGTTATATTTTACAATCATTTCGTCAATGGATAGATGCTGAGCGAAAATTCCAAAACTGCTCAAAGTTTGCGATGATTATGTCGAAGAGGGGCTTCACCTTGAAATACCGCTGATTTTTGAAGCTTTGAACTGTATCGTTGTCCACGAAGTGGATGCTCTCTTTTATCTTCATGAATCGATATCTGGACATTGCTTGCTTGACCAGGTCACTCCCAAGATCTTCATCGACTGACTAATAAGCTCTTTGGGAGTAAAATCTATCATAGCCCCAAAAAATTAGTATTCCCATAAACACACGAATTTCGTTAGGTGATGTACTGAAGTCAAATTTTCCATTCCACGTCGCATATTTAACCGTTTCACAAGAAATGAGGTCGAAGAATTCATCGTATAGAAACAAAACCAAGACCTCTACTGGTGTTTTTCCTTCTATTGCTTCTCGGGCTTTCTCAAACGCCTGAGCCGCTCCCTCGCCCAAGTTTCGCCAAGGAAAGGTTCCTTTTTGCTTCCTCCATTTCGAGTGCGTGGCTTTGAACTACCTCTTCTGTGGCCCACCTCTCGAAATTGATTCACCCTCTTCTTCTGTGAGGATGATGTTGTCGATGTCTTCAAATTGTTCTTCTTCGAGAGGACCTGGTCTGAAATCTACTTCAACAGTTCATGGGACGTCATTTACAATCGGAGCCGCCGTGTCGTCGTCATTTCCTTCATCTTCATCAGAGCATTGATCGGGATCAGGAGGCAGGACAACAACCTGAATATTTTCACATGCAAATTCTTCGTCTTCTAGGAGGTCTAGAGCTTCGCTAAGTGAAATGCAGGGGTTTCTTGTCTTCATTTTCAGAAATCTGGAAGACGAAGAAGAATGTATAGAAAACTTTAAAGATATTTTTTCCATGGCGACTGATAGGCTAAAGCTGAAGGATGATAAGGAACCCACATTATTATTGTTACTTTTACTTGTACCCGATCAAAGAGGGAAAAAAAGGATTAATAATAAGAGAAAACAAGAAAAACACACATGGATATCACAAGTAAACTAAACGCATAGGTGAACACTCGGAAGCAAATTGCAGAGAGAATTATGACTGAAACCAGAAAAAGCGTAGATAAAGTTTTCCCCAAGTTGTCACAACAAAGAATCAGCCAAAGAATTTCATTAATTTTTTCTAATCTCAAGTGAAATTAGCAATAAAAACGTAATCCTTAAAATTTGACGTGCAAAAAGCAACCTTTACATCCCACTGTCCTTTAAATATGACATTAACGTAAAAAGCCGTAAAAATTTGAACTTACTTGTCAGGTCTGTTTTTATTCAGGAATACGGTTAAATATACAGTTGTCTACCTGCTATCAAAGTCACTACTGCCTGGGGGAACTCTAAATGTTTTTTACCGAATTTTCAAAACTACCGTTGTGCAATTATGCTAATTGTGACATAAATAACGCCACACAATATCATTGAATGATCAACTGACCTAGAAAAATTAACCTAGATAGCTTGGTCATCAAGGACGCCCGTATCACTAAAAGCAAATTGTTTCGAGTATAAATTTAGCCACAAAAAATTTAAAACCAGCTGTCCTATAAATAGGACAGTGGGCCGTAACGGGTTAAAGCCTCCCAGACTAAAATTGCCAGATTTGTAACTAGAATTCTGCTTGCCAACAGACGCTTCAGCGTATGGAATTGGAGCCTTGCTATTGAATATAAATTCTGAGGGTGAAGAATCAATAATCCAGTATGCCAACAGATCACTGACAGAGCCAGAAAGAACATATTCAATGGTTGAAAGAGAATGCTTAGCTGTTATAGTTTTTACCGAATACTTTTTCCAATTTTTCCTTGCAAAAAAAAAATTTACTTTATGCGTAGATCAAAAATCACTAATTTAGTTGCATATAATGCAAAATACTTCGGTGAGGCTGAAAAGATGGGTACTCCGTCTTCAAGCATATTCATATAACCCGATATATATAAAAGGCCATAGCAAAATTTTACCAGATTTTTTTCCCCGTAACCCAGATGGGGATGAAAATTTTATAACCGCCATCCAAAACGACCTTGTCGATGCGGAATTATTATCTTATGGAAATATTTCGCGACATCATGATAAAGAAGATTTTTGTTCAGCCATGAAATCCTTCTTACTAAACAGAAAAGAGCTTCCTGAACACTTCAAACATTTTCTGAAAGACCTAGATAATCTTGATCAAGATGAGAGTAAAAATATTTTGATAAGATATTACAGAGTGCCCCAGGAGTATAGAAAAAATGAACTAAAAATTATTCCATTAATTCCAAATCACTAGAGGGAGAAATTTTTCACATGGCAAACGCAATAAGCTGCTGCCACAAAGGAGAACCAAAGACGATTGGACGAATATGACGAGAGAAGCCAAAATAAGACAAAATATGTTTTACGAGATCTGGTTTATGTACAGAAAACCAACCTAGAAGGAACATCAAAGCCAAAACCAAAATGGGACGGACCTTTTAGAATAATAAAGGTACTACCAAATAACTTAGCATATGTTTTAAAGCACACGGATAGATGAACAGAAGAGGTAGTACACCATAACAGAATTAAAAAGGATTTTTCTCAAAACCATGGAAATCTGAGTCTATTTCTTCAGATGAAGAGAAAGACGAAACAATTGCACCAGCATATATATGGAGACTATGTAAATTTTATGACCTTTTTAACGAACAAAATAGTTGGGAGGAATGGAAAGAAAATTTGGCCCAGTCTTGGCTACAAACTTTCCACAACTAACAAGAGAAAATGAGTAAGGTTCAATGCCCATCGGATAGTAGTGAGGAAAGTAACGAAGAAGAATTTCAAAGACAACCTAATGGTCCAAGAGATAATAAACCAGAGGTTAAGTCCAAAGAAGGAGAAAAATTGGAGGTAATACAAGAATTGCCTAAATTCCATACGCTAGACTCGCCTGCAGTATTGACACAAAAATAGCTTTTTCAACAGACGTCGGGTACGAGAAGAGAGCTAACAGCCTGTGAAACAGACAACTCTCCTACAGAAAGAGATATGCCGAAGCCTGGTCCCTCAAAGAAAAATACTTTAAGAGAAAAACTGTTGAGAAAGGTTAAAAACCGAAAATTCAGCAACAAGTTTCAACTTCACCCACGCAAGTAGCCAAATCACTAATGCGAAAGGAGAAGCTTCAAGAGGAACAAAGATTATAAAGCTTTGATGAAGTAAGAAAACCAAGCTAAAATTGAGAACCCTGTTAACCACACTTTAGGGACCACGGAAAGACTTGTCAATATTATAAGGACGAAAAAGTAAAGTTAGCACTCCAAAACCCAGAAGAATAAACCCGAACGGAAATTGGGAGAAAAAGCAACGCTTCTAGTCGCATAATATTCGATTAAAGTAATATTAATCTTTGAAAAAGAAAATGGGGAAAAAGACTCTACACAAACCTCCTACAATTTTCTTAATCCACATGTTAATAAGCCAAAGTTTTCTTCATTATACATATTTTCTTTAAAAAATCAAATGCTGGAAAGCTAACAGCCCCTCAAGAGACAGAGTCTACAGATTTGTCAAAACTGTCTCCGAAAATAGGACAAATTATCAGCTAAAGATGCGTCATAGCATCTGCAGAAATAGGCTCAGATTTCCATGGTTTTGAGAAAAATCCTTTTTTCATTCTCTTATTCTGTACTACCTCTTCCGTTCTTCTATCCTGGTGCTTTAAAACATATTTTAAGTTATTTAGACAGTACCTTTATGATTCTAAAAGGTGCGTCCCATTTTGTTTTTAGCTTTTTTGTTCCTTCTAGGTTGGTTTTCTGTACATAAAATAGATCTCCTAAGACATATTTTGTCTTATTTTGACATCACTTGTCATATTTTTCTTTTTGTAATGCCTTTGCACCTTCCAAGTTATCTTTAACTTGCTCCATAGCTTTTTTAAAACACATGTTATAATCATTTTCTGTTTATATAGATCTAGATTGTAATATGTTCTATCATTTTGTATTTCATCCATACATACTCTAGACTCCCTCAAATGTTGTAAAGAAATGGTGTTTCCTTTAAAAACGTGAATAAGCCATATTCACTGCAAATACTGCGAAAAATAAATGGTCATCCCAGTTTTTGGGTTACTGTTTAGCTCGGATCCCCAGCATATAAAAAAAATCCCTATGTTTTCGCTCAATTTTTCCGTTTGCAGAAACCATGTAGGCGGAAGTATACCAACGTTTTATACCCAAATGTTCAGTTATATCGTCTAATATTCTTGCTCTAAAGCATGGCCCAATGTCGCTGAGTAGTGTCTTAGGAAACCAGCCTTAAGCTTTTCAACTTAATACCCTCAGCGGCTTCTGATATATTACTGATATGCCCTTTCGACAACCTGCATATACCTGGAAACTTTTCATCTAGTTAAAACTCTATGAAGAAGCAAAATTTTATATATGTCATTCTGTGTCTATGTCCTCAAAACATTGATTCTGAATCCGCTTCTGAGTAGTAGTATAGTAGTATTTACGGTAGTAGAAGCAATAGAGGCAATAGTTGGAGCAGCCATAGTAACAGTGTTAACGGTAGCAGTACCAGTAGTAGCATGCACAGAGTTCCGTTTTGTTCAAAAGTCTCCTCAACATAAACTGAAATTTTTGACCGAATTACTCAAACCATTCCTGAAACTTTGCTGAAACGTCTTTTTTACAAACTGCATGCACAATTTCAACATCCCCCTCAAATTCCCTGAAAGTTACATTTTTATGACCTTAATATTAGCAGTAGCAGTAGCAGTAGTACAAGTAGCATTAAGCACACAGTGCCTTTAGGTGAGTTCAACACCCCCCTCGATAAAATCTGAAAATTTAATTTATTCTCTAAGCTATTCTTCAGATATTGCTTATATACCCTTTTGATAGCAATTCGCAGAGTGGGCTTATAAACAGTTTATTATCCCACTCAACTTTCCCTTAGCAGTAGACTCACTACACTAAAAGTATTGGTAATAGAAACAGTAGCAGCAGTAGTACTAGTATTTGTATGAAAACGATTTTTCAGACTTAATACCCTAAACCATTCCTGGAATGTTGCTGGTATTTGCTGGAATGTATTGATAGCAAGCATGTATATAGTGAGTTTTGATTTAACGCAACATTCCCCTCAGAACTCCCTTAAAGTTTTATCTTAACTCCCCTAGCATTAGTAATGTTAATAGTTTAAATATAGCTGGAGTCATAGTTGTTGTGAGAAGTCAGTAGTTGTTGCAGCAGTATTATTAGTAATAGTAGAAATAATAGTAGTAGTAGCTGTAATAACCATGAAAGTTTCAATTTAATACACTCAGCTATTCCTGAGATATTCCTGATACACCCTTTTAACCACCTGCATGCATGTAGTGTGTTTAGATTTAGTTCAACATCCACCTCAACGTTTTCTGAAAGTTTCATCTTCATACTTTTAGCCATTCCAGTACATACACTCCCTTTCAACAACCCTATTTAATTAAACATCTTTTCCAACACACCCTGAAAATTTCAACTTAATACCATTTGCTGTTCCTACGACATCACAGTTACGGCCATATGAGAACATTGTATTCACATAGTGCCTTTTCATTTCCTTAAGCATCTCCAGCAACACGCTCTAAAAGTTCCAACGTAACACCTTTGGCTATTCCAGGGATATTGTACATGCGCCTTTTTGACAACATGGGTGCACAAAATGCCTTTTGATTTAGTTTTGTATCGCCCTCAACTTCCTCTGAAATTTAAAAATTGATTCCATATTTTGTTCCCCGATATAGTGTATCTATGCTATTGTGACAACCTAGGTGCCCCTTTTGGTTTACTTCAATAGCAGTAGTAGTAGTAGCAATAGGGACAGTCCCAGCCTTAAGCGTTTAGACTTAATACCCTCAGCGGCTTCTGATATATTATTGATACGCCCTTTCGACAACTTGCATATACCTGGTAACTTTTCATCTAGTTTAAACTAAATGAAGAAATTAAATTTTATATCTGCCATTATGTGTCTCTGTCCCCCAAATATAGATTCTGAATCCGCTTCTGAGTAGTAGTATAGTAGTATTTACGGTAGTAGAAGCAATAGAGGCACTAGTTCGAGCAGCAGTAGTAACAGTGGTAACAGTAGCAGCACCAGTAGTAGCATGCACACAGTTCCGTTTTGTTCAAAAGTCCCCTCAACATACCCTCAAATTTTTGACCGAATGACTCCAAACATTCCTGAAACATTGCTGAAACATCTTTTTGACAAACTGCATGCACACTTTCAACATCCCCCTCAAATTCCCTGGAAGTTACATTTTTTTTACCTTAATTTTAGCAATAGCAGTAGCAGTAGTAGTAGTAGCATTATGCACACAGTGTCTTTAGGTGACTTCAACGTCCCCCTCGATAAAACATGAAAATTTAATTTATTCTCTAAGCTTATTTTTCCTCAGATATTGCTTATATACGCGTTTGATAACAATGGACAGAGTATGCTTTGAAACAGTTTAATATCCCACTCAAATTTCCCTTAGAAGTAGACTTACTACACTAAAAGTATTAGTAATAGAAATAGTAGCAGCAGTAGTACTATTATTTGTATGAAAACGGTTTTTCAGACTTAATACCCTAAACCATTCCTGGGATGTTGCTGGTATTTGCTGGAATGTATTGATAACGCGTATGTATATAGTGAGTCTTGATTTAGCTCAACATTCCCCTCAGAACTTCATGAAAGTTTTACCTTAACTCCCCTAGTATTAGTAATGGTAATAGTGTAAATGTAGGAGGAGTAATACTAGTACTAATACTGGCAGTAGCTTGCACATGTTGTCTTTCTGTTAGTTCAACATTCCCCTCAACATACCCTGAAAGCTTCAACTTAATACCCTAAGCAGTTCTTAAGATATTGCCGATACGCTCTTTTGATAAGCTACATGCACATGGGGTGCTCTGAGTCAGTTCAATATCCCCCTCAAAAGGGAGCTATAAGAAGGGAGAAACAGGATATTTCATTTATGATTGGTTAAAAATAGAACAACTGTCTAAAGTAGTTCTATTTTTTTTAAGAAAAGGGTCATAGCAGTGGCGTTAGAATAGGGACAGCAAGGTCTTGCCTAAGGGGTAAGGTTTGTGCACAGGCAGGGTTGAACCCCAGTCCCCTTTGTTGTGAGGCAAGGTAAATCATATGTTCTACTGTACATTCAATAGTTTCCTGCCTAATTATTGCTTTCAATCAAACACTAGAACCTCAAACCGTTGACACCCTAACACAAACTAAACACATTCATTTTTTTCCGAAAATAAAATAAAACATTATACGACGGAAAACACACAGTAATGAACAGAACATAGAGTTATCAAGAGGATTTCCGCTGTAAGGGGATAAGCACTTTCATGGACTCTGCCAAATAATTTAGATTTCCATTGAAAGTAATAATTAGGCTGGAAACTGCCGAAACTGTTGAATTTTAGACATAGTTATTAGTGCGTATAAAAGGCAAAGATGTTCCGCAAAGTTAAAAATATATCAGCGATTTGAGAACCAAGAAAGCTAAGAAACACTTTTGGATGGGAGAATTTGATAAATTTGAAAGAATAAAATCTAGTAAATAAAACAAGAGACATAAATATAGGCTAAGAGAAGACCTATTGTACTGAAGGGGGAGGTCTCCTGCTGATAAAAATTTGAAAAAACCCTTAGTCTTCACTGAAGTAAATAATCAAAGAAAAAAAAGGAAAAAGGGTTCAAGTTGGAAATATAAGCCGAGGCTACTAATAGATTTTTTGTTAGCCAGACGGAAGTGAAGTAAAAGAAATTGAATGGAGTCAGCTAGAATTCGATATACGTGCATATTGAGCTGACCGGACAAGATTAATTGTTTGTACAAGTAAGTAGCATATTATGCCAGGGAGACACTGTGACACATGTGTAACCCTGGCCGTGATTAAATAGAAATACTGAAATTATGATTCAGGTAACGTTGGAAAATTATGCTCTTTACGTGGGAGACGTTTTTGGAAAAACGAATAGCACGGCATAAACAGCTTTAACATGGTACCTTAATAGCCTAAATGACACAAGTTGGAGTCGAAATTTAAGGGAGGACTACTAAAAGTTTTGGGAAGTTAAAGCAAAAACAGTCATGTTGGCTTATATGTATTAAAATAAATTACCGTACGTAAGAAAAATGACGGCAAGGACATATTCCTTGTAGTAGGGCCACCTTTTTGACAAGGAAAAGAGCCCAAGAAAACATTGTGGCCACAAATAAATAGTGTGGCTATAAATTATTAATTGTTGTGTGCAGGTTCATAACAGTCTTTTCAAAATTAGCAGTATGAAAAGAGAACCTGGAAATGTTCTATTGAGCTACTGAAAGAAACTTGTGGTAAACAAACCTTAGAGTACGAGAAAAAGTCAATTTATAATGTCATTACAGGTAAAAAGTCAAATAGCTAAATTTTGAGCCTTATCAAATCTAATCTATAAGCTGAGCCTTGTCCCGTAAGGACATAAAAGCAAGATAAAAAGAAATGGCAGCCAAATATTTTATAAATAATTTCTGAGACCACACTGGCTAATCATGATAAACAAAAAATCGCGAAGAAAGGAAACGAGGACAATTAACAGCCAGTGAAAAAATTGAAAAATTATGCAAATATTTCGGTCAAGACCTCCGCTTGACCGTCCTCAGTGCAGAATAAAACTGATAAAAATATAAAAACCAAACCTTAAAATAAAAACACGAAACTAAAATTGGACGACCCTTTCCTAGTAACGGTGAAAGGGTAACTCTTTCACCGTTACTAGGAAAGGGTCGTCCAATTTTAGTTTCGTGTTTTTATTTTAAGGTTTGGTTTTTATATTTTTATCAGTTTTATTCTGCACTGAGGACGGTCAAGCGGAGGTCTTGACCGAAATATTTGCATAATTTTTCAATTTTTTCACTGGCTGTTAATTGTCCTCGTTTCCTTTCTTCGCGATTTTTTGTTTATCAAATATTTTATAAAATTTTATCAGTTGCCGGAAATTTGAAGACATCTGTAAAGTTCAGAAGTTGGTATAGAGATACTGACAGAAAGAGAGCTGAAAGAAATTTCATAAAAAAAGTGCGCTCAATATAGAAAAAAAAAGAAAAGTTGAAATAGAAAGATTAAAAAATAATACGAATAATAAATGTACACAGTGGTAACTAATGTTATTGCGGAAATATATAGTTATAAATGTGTTTTGCAAACCTTTAATAACTTTGGAATATTTATCGTTCAAAATTGCAAATGTATAAATTTTAATAACAAAATCGTGTTGTAAGAACTGTTGCTAACCCCTTAAATAAAGGCTAATCTCAGTTCTCTGTTATGATCTTAATATATATTTGTTAAAGTAGATTTTTCCTTCATATATAAATATTTACCTGAGTAGAGTCACATTACAAAAAAATGAATAGCCCCTAATAGCTGTAATTAAACCGCACTCCATAAAAAGCCTTATTTTTATCTGTACAAGAGAGACAGGAAATAATGGATTTCTATGAGGTGGGATACGCAAATTGCCTTGTCTGATTATATGTCTAGTTGGATCTATTTAGAATTTGTAAAAAGAATAAACATTGCAATGATTAAATAAATTGTAAGGGTACATACATATTAATTGTTTTTAAACAATTAAGGTATGTATCAACATAACTCATGTCAGTATAATATTATCAATATAAATATATTTAATTTGTATTTTGAGTGTTTTTTTTTTTTTTTAAAGAGAGTTATACAAAAAGTTTTGCTTTTATGAGGAACCTTACATGAATAAAAATTATTGCTTCTTGTGTTTGTTATATATATATATATATATATATATATATATATATATATATATATATATATATATATATATATATATATATATATATATATATATATATATATATATATATATATATATATATATATATATATATATATATATATATATATATATACATAATCTATATTAGTACTTTCAAATAGTACTTTAGTGCTTTAAAATATATAATCTATATTAGTAATGTATTAATTGTTATATGTAACAATTTGAGTTTTATTCCTGTCTCTGATATTCGAAATTTTTCTTCACAGACAAAGTTTTTTTTTGGCATCAATTAACACCAAATGTTTGACACCCCATTTGATTTGACACAATCTATGTACACAATCTAATTCTCCAAAACCAGTTCAATGGTCCTGTAGGACCAAAGGTTCAAGCCATTTGATGCAGACCATACTATGAACCCTGGATGAATGCTATATTGTGGTAATTTTGCTACAAGTTGAAAGACTATAGAATTAGAGCATATCAATTGTTTAGGCCTGGTTAAGTGAAAGACAAGCACTTGCTCCAAGCAAATAAGCCAGATTTATTTGCTAAATCTGTTGTTTATAAAAATTGTAAAATTTATCTGTTATTATTAATCGTAATATTAACATTCTATTGTTATTTGGAAATGTGTTTTAATTTCTTACTAAAACGACCCAGAACTTAAAAAGAAAATAAAGAAGAATACGAATAATATATTTCTTCACATTTCGTCAGAGCACGGCTAATAAACTGTAGTCTATTACATAAAAAAAACTTTAATCTTATTTTTGGTTAAACACTTAGACGTTCGTCTAACATAGTTTTTGCTTATATCATTATGCGGATCATCACAGAATATGTAAATAAGCAAACATATATTCTATTTAAATGGTATAAATAATGAAAAAAGCCATCGGTGCAAAGACATGCACGTGATCCAAAAACATCAGCTTTACAACAGGAAAAAAAGAAGGCATCGGTACACAGACATGCACAAGATCGAAACAAAAAAAAATAACCAAAATAAGGATGCATGAATAATTGCCACAGTTAAAAAGAATTATGAAATAGTTTGAGCATTTTATATTTGCTATAAAAGAAGATGATCCTAAAACATAATGACTAAATGTTAAGACTAGTTAAGACAAATGTGTGAATCAAAATTAGCCTTTGAAGCTAGAGTCAATGAGCCGTAACGGCTCTTTTCAAGGAAAGGAGTACCATAGTAACCTGAAAAATCAAGTTTTAAGAAATTTATTTTAACAAAAGCATTTAGAAATGCAACAACGCAAATTGTAATTGGATTCTAGATAAAAAGTTCTGAAATTGACCACCAAACTAAGAGCTGACGGAATGGCGGTGGAGATACGCGAAATTTGTAATACCTTTTCCCCTGTTTTAAAACAGGACGTGTGGTCGAGGCATAAAGTTTTTATGCCAGTTTTTGCGATAACATTGTTGGTAATCTCTCTGAACTATGTTGGATTACACCTCTGGGTTTTGGATCGTTTTGGGAATAGTAAGTGTTATATGATTTAATTATTTGTATTCTATGATTATGCCTATAACCCGAGTGGTGTATCATTGTCTCCTTTAATGCTTAATAAATGTTATTATTCTATACCATACCTCTCTACAACGTTAGTTTAGTCCCTCGATTAACTCCCAGTCCGTACGTCCAAGATAATTAGTCAGGCCAAGGCCTAAGGTACGCTACCAAAGCTTACTTACCTTAGGACCGTAATTATACCCCTTTCAAGGGTAGATTAACACACCAACCAAAACCTACGTTATACCAGCTGGGGACATGTGGTTGGCAACTATAACCTTACTTCACTACAGCTATAACATTACTTACTATACAATAAGCTTAAACTTACTTTACTGCACTTCTCAAACTCATGCTTCTCAAACTCAATGTAAACTAGTCTAAAGGTGTCCTAATTATTGAACAAAAAGTGACAAAAAGAAAGGTTCTTTTAAGATAACATTGATTTCAATAATTTCTTCTTGGATATATTTCTTAGAAACCTTGTATAGTGAACCTTAGATAGACTCATTTTAGATAAACTCGGTCAACCTTTTTATATACTGGCTGCTAAAAACCGTCGGAACACCAGCAATTTTTGCAATTGTTCAAACCAAAATAATGGATTAAATTTTTGATAGGAAAGCAGCTAAATATAGAAACCTAAGCCTACCTTGTGGAAAAACTTATGTCTGTTATTTCTTGACTCCTCAAGTAAGCCAGTTTATTCATGTTTAAGTGAAGAAATAGTAGAAGGTGGAAGGGTATTCGGAAGTCAGTGGTCCTAGAAACGGTACTTGTCGATTTGTACAATTCCTTCATTGAATTTTAACCTAAGCTAGATTTGATTTAAATAAAGTGTCTGAACTTTTTAGATGCTTGTTGCTGCAGCGCTTGGACTACCAGCGAATCACGTCGTTGTCCATGTTAAAAGACTCGGTGGAGGATTTGGTGGGAAAGACACTAGATCCAGTCTACTTAGTATTCCAGTTGCTTTTTCTGCTTACAAGTAAGCATTTGCTCAGGTTTACTTTAATATATATTTTGTAATAAACCTGTATAAAATACGCAATAAAACTTATGTTAAAACCAAACATGAAATATATGCAATGAGGTTGCATTTACTCCATAGTGAATATACAACAAAAAAATTAGGCTAAAACAGTAGATTAATAAAACAAAAAAATAGAATAAGTAAGTTGAGGCTAAAATAAAATCAAAGGTAAAAAGACAATACTAAAGGGGTATGGACATGAAGGATGAGACTTAGAGGAAAATAGGAAAAGATAGTGAGAGAGAAGGAGAACGAGGAGGAAGAAATATATAATAGAGTACCTTTTAATGACCTTAGATTTACTTATCTTTCTCGTTTTGTTAGCAGAAAAAAGGAATAAACAGGAGCCCAAAGCCAAAATATTGAGCTCCAATGAGCATTATTATGCAGTAAACAATTAAAAAGACTTCACTATTGAATTTAAAGCACAGGGATGTGCAATATAATATAGAAAATTAATAATATTTGATAATATCCAAATTTATGATAATAAATTTCTTATAATATCGGAATGATAATATTGAAAGCAGCGGTACTTTTCTTAGATTAAAGACTAGGCTAGAAGACCAGGTGATCTCTTGTTGAACTATTCATACTTTTGGCTGTTGTAATATTGAGGTTCTACTAAGTATTTTTAAATTAACTAATGGACGAAATAATGAAAATATTGGCCAAAAAGTTAGATCGTTATTATAAAGAGCGAGAGATTGAGGAGGAAGAGGAAGCACCCCTCATATACGGAATGATTTGTGTCCGTTCTAAGTTTTAAGGTAGTTGTATACTTTTAGTTAAAACAACTTTTTTTGTCGATTAAATCTCTGTTTATTGCGACTTTTTTTGTGTGTATGTTTCTTGATTTCAACTTTCTCCCTGAAAACTTTCATTAAACCTTTAAAGAGAACAATAATGGAAATTCTATTATGCAAAACGAAAGATGAGGGCTATAATAAACATGTTGGGCTAAGGCGGAATTAAGACTCACGGGCTTTTGGCGCAGCTTCGTGACCTTGTTGATTGATGAACTGTGTTCTGATAATCATTCTCATAATATTTGATTGGTCCTAGCAATACCTACAATGGGTCTCGTCCCATCCTTCTGCAGTTGAAAAAGCTCTGTCGTTTGTTTAAACCCTTAAATGTGACATAACTTTTTTTTTATTCTTGATAGTTTGTCACTCAGCTTTGGAATATAGAGTTAAACAGTGAAATTTTCCTTGTCACCCATCAATGAGATGCTTTCATTTGGGGGGGGGGGGCGGTTGAGATGTTAATACATCTTTTTTTTGCCTTTCTTAGTCTTTTTTATATAATATTTTCTAGTAAATCAATGGTATATTCATTCAAAATAAAATGTCCTTGAGATAGTTCAGTTGGTGGACTATGTCATCTTTATAAATATATTTATAGCACCTGATCAACTAAGGATACAACCACTCCCAACTATGTATACAACCAAGGATAAAACTAGAACTAAGGATACAACCACTCCCAACTAAGGATACAACTAAAGATACAACCACAACTAAGGATACAATAAGGATGTTCACATAAGGGGGATGATTGGAAGAACAAAGCAAATACCTATCATTATGTGTAGACTCTCTATTAATTAAAAGATCAAGACTGAGAGGCTTTTTAAAAATACAAATGTTTAGAGAAGGTGTTTTACAATGGTCTTCTAGCTCTAAGGTGAACTAAAGATTTGCATCAAAGGTATTAAGATGTGTCAAGAAGGTGGTAAATGGCCTCTCTTCATGACCCCACTCAGAGATAGCGTCATCCACAAACCGACCGATCACAGAAAAGTTGCTTCAGAGGGAAAGATTTTAAACAGAAGTTTCTATAAATTCCATTTAAAAAAAATAACTTAAAAATCTGAAATGCTAACATCGTTTGGTAGACTCACAGTTTGGTGGAAAAATTATTTGCTAAATTGGAAATATAATGAAAACTATCGCAAATGCAGACTAGAAACATAATAGTCTCTATGTCTAATTTTTAGGTCAATATTATGATCTAGTTTTTTTTTTGAAAAGCATGTTTGCATTTTTGAACATCACAGGAGATATAGATAGAAACAGCATGAAAAATAGCCAAAAATGTGTCTTTTTTATAAAAAGTGTTTTTAATTGTTCAACAAGGTGTGTCATTTTAATGTTTTTAGTTCGAGGAATACAGTGTAAAATCAAGCACTCTTTAACCACCTCGCCACGAAGTAAATGTGGACTTTTCACAGTACCTCTAAAACCAAATATTCCCGAGTTTACACTGGAACTATCTCTGAGTAATCTACTCGTGTTTAAGGCAAGCAAAATTTTGGCCCCGTAGCAAAAATTTCGGCCCCGTAAAACAGACACTTTTATTTGCCGCTGTAGGAACTTTAGAATAAAGGATCTCAAGGGTCGGGCCAGGATAGAATCTAGGAAAAAAGCATTTGGAGTTTTGAAATTTCGTATATACTATGTTGCAAACTTAGCTGATAAACGAGACATAGTCTTGCAAAATCTTAGCCAAAGAAATTTTGAGCTATTTTTTGAAATTTGAGGAAAATCCCCAGTTGAAAGGCTCCTCTGTGTGAAAGATGTCGAATTTTGGAAATTGTGCTGCAAAAGTACAAGCACTGATATTATATCACTGTTTATTTTAGGATGGCCTGATCAGTATGGTACATGCTGTTCAGAGACGAGAAAATTATGCTCACTGGTCTTAGACATTAATTTTTTGGAAGATAACACAATCTTCCTTACTTTTTTGATTTGGGGCCCTTTGTAGATAAACATGATGTGAGATTGAAAGTCCAAATATTTATTAAAGTGAGAACCAATGGATATGCATAGGCTATTGCTCTGAAGATGACTGACCTGATTTTACCATTTATAAGGTATTAAAAAAGACCTACCTTAAAAAATCTTGTCCAAATTATCGTAGTAAGCCTACAGTTTGTATGTGGAATGTATCTATTCAGTTCTCAATGATTTGTCGTTAAAATTAAATTATCTCAATTTAGTGTAAGCACTCAACCTGCATTTTTTTAGACTGAACAGGCCAGTACGATGTATGCTAGACAGAGACGAAGACATGATGCTTAGTGGCGGTCGACACCCGTTTCTTGGCAGATACAAAGTTGGATTTCAGTGTGATGGAGCCATAAACGCCTTTTATGGTGATTTGTATTCAAACACAGGACACACAATGGATCTATCCCTTTCAGTATTCCATTTTTATTTTATTTCGATTTTTTTTTGCTTTGATTGTGGATGTACTGCAATCTTTGTAATTTTTCTAAAAATTTAAACAAAAAATGTAAACGTTTCAAAACATAATTTTATAGTGACTCAATTGGTCTCACTATGAGAGTATGGGAAAAAATAACTGATGACGATGTTGCAGGTTTGAAAACAAGAAATTAGCGAAAAGATTTCCTAGTCAAAAACTAAAGGTGTTTGAAACTTTCAAATTCATTGTGCCACTTAAAACAACTTAAGAGGGTTAAGTTTACTTAGTTCCCAATATCTTTCACTTTTCAATATTGAGCATAATTTTTATCAAAGAAAACTATCTAATGAAAACAGAGTTTCCCTCTTTAAACTTTAAAGGTAGCCCAACTACCCATGAAACCATTTTTTTACCCAATTGAATATATGTATAAAAAATGAAGTGTTTACAGAAACATTTGCTTAAATTACTTCTGGATTTGCTTGGTTTCAAATATAGTCTTTTATTTCCTTTTATAGTTTGTACATCGTTGAGAAAGACTTCCTAATATGATAATTTTTTTATTTTATTTGTGTTTGTTTTCTATGCCTTATTGAATTTTTTTGTTCTATGCCCTTATTGAATTTTGATTTGTTCAAATATATTTCTGGCTAATTAATTTTATGACCATTGTTGTGTCTGTTTTCATATCACCCAAAGATAAGTAACCCACATGAGATTTGCAATTTCTGTCTTTTACTAGGGGTACAGTCTTGCTCTCTACTGATATTAAATAAAAAAAAAGTTTTTTCAGCTGAAAGTAAGGAAAAACACTAGAACTTAAAACGAACAGAAATTATTACGTATATGCGGGGGCTTCCCCTTCCTCAACACCTCGCTGTTCAGGCTAAAGTTTTTCGGCATTTTGAAAAAGTTACTTATTGTTCTAATTAAACGACTCTTGTGTTTCATGAGTCGTTCTTAAATTTTGGGACAAAATTTAAACTTTAGCGTAAAGAGTGAGGTGTTGAGGAAGGTGCATCCCCCCTCATATACGTCGTAATTTCTGTTCGTTTTAAGTTTTAATGCTGCTCCTTACTTTCAGTCGAAAAATTGTTTTTTTTATTTAATTTCTGATAAGTTTTAAATAACACCAGGAAGTCTGGATCCACCTCCACAAAAAATTCCCCTCCCCACGGAAATATCCTCTTGATAATTCAATCCAGGTTAAAATTTACCCCGGACAATTACCTTTAACACCTCCACGCGTAAAATTGAGTCGGTAAAGAGAGAGCAAGACATATGTAGAAATTTCGTATAGGCATTCTGGCAAATTCCCCCAGTATACAATTTCCCCTGAAAAGTTGAACCCCCAAAAACTTCCCTCTTTACGGAAAATTCTCCGTGTCCAAAATCCCGCCCCCCGCAGCAGAAAATTCGTCCTCCCCTCCCCATCCAAAAAGTGTATCCATGCTTCCCAATAACCAATCCTACAAATTTTATAACTTAAAGAGCTTTCCCCAGGGGCTCTGGGGGTCACATTGTTTCCAAAGACATAGTTATTGGGCCTTTTAACTATGCTGAACAAAATAGCCATCTCAAAATTTTGATCAGACGATTTTGGAAAAAAAAGTGGCATGGAAGGGGGACTAGTTGCCCTGCAATTTTTTTGTCACTTAAAAAGGGCACTAGAGATCCTAATTTCTGTTAGAATGAATCCTCTCCCGATTCTCTAGGCCTTCTGGGTCGACACGATCATCCCTGGGGAATGCATAAAAAAAAAATAAACACCATCCATGATTCTTCTGGCAAAAAATACAAAATTTCACATTTTTGAAGATAAGAGCTTGAAACCTCTACAGTAGGGTTCTCTGATACGCTGAATCTGATGGTGCAATTTTCATTCAGATTCTCTGACTTTTATGGTATGTTTACCCCTTTTTTCAAAAATCAGGCAAATTTTCTCAGGCTCGTAATCTTTGATCGGTAACATTAAAGTTAATGAAACTTAAATATTTGAAATCAGCATTAAAATATAATTCTTTTGATATATCTATCGGTATTAAATTCTTTTTTTTAAGTTTCGGCTACTATTGAGCCTGGTCACTCCTTACTTACAGTTCCTAACCACGAATTGTTTGACAGAATATCGATCACAAGCCATTGTAATGCATATCTGTTTTGAAGTATTAGTAGAACCCCATATTTAAATACAGGGGGGCACCTCTGCTGCCATCTATAATCGAGTCTAACTGTACAAGATCACACCTCATTCTAGACCTGTTTGATGGTTATATTATTTGATGGTTATATGATTTGATGTTGTTTCATAGTTCTGTTCTGTTTGTTGGTCAACTTGTTTGATGTTTCTATGCCTATTACTCCGAACAGAAGTTTATATAATTGCCAGATAAGAGCGTCTATGGTTATGAGTGTTGTTTCATGGGTCTGTTTCTCGAAGGTTTTATGGTTTGATGGTTATATTGTCCGTTGGTTATATGGTTTGATGTTGCTTCATAGTTCTGTTCTGTTTGTTGCTCAGCTTGTTTGATGTGTCTAAGCCTATTGAACACAGACGGAAGTTTACATTATTGTCATATAAGATCGTCTAACAAGAACAGGATCACGTACCGCTTTCTAGGCCAATCAGAGAGTCGGAAACACTAACGGGACAAGATCACATTGAATATAAGGAAGGATTTTTGCTATAGTTGTTGTTAGCGTGAGAATAGAATTCAAGGAGTGAGAACAGTTTGACTTTACTCGTTTATTAGGGTATATTTGCAATAATGAGTGGAATGTTTACACTATTAGAAGTTGATAGTGGAGTTGGTAGCAATGATACAAGAGCACCAAACATTGCGGTAGAAATTGCGAGTGGATTACGGCTTTGTCTTGAATGGGATGAAGTATACGCAAGATATGTATTATCTTTGAACAAATTGAAAATGGAGGATCAATTATTCTTCGCTGCAAAAGTTGATATAGCACATGTGAATAGACTTCAAAGTGCTTTAAATGCAATTGTGAAGTATATAGAGGACAATAAGCTATATCGCTAATTGTACATGTGTAATATATATTATTGTTGTAATTATACACGCTCAATAAAATTGTTTCGAAATCGAAAACGTTACCCTTTCTTTTTGTTAGATTTTAGCTTAGCGAATATTCTTCAAGTAGAACGTATCATGGTTAGTCTAGAGTCAGCAGTGAAAGTAATAGGATTGAAAAATGAATAAATTTAAGAAAGAGAGAATTAGGTCGAATCTTGTGATTATGGAAAAACAATTAATTTTAGATGATAATTTTCCCGATTTATCCCTTCAACGGAAGATATTCTCACAGGGAACACTTGACAATATAATGAAAACTGATTCTCCCCCATTGAACTATTGTATGAAGCTTTTACGACGTGACTCAAATGGTTTTACTTAATTTGTTGATATATTAATTGAAACAAAGCAGAATAATATCGTGGACATACTTTTGAAAACATTGCCATAGATTCTATGTAGATGGCTCACCCTTCGAAAGAGGTTATGTAACGGCACAGAGTTACTCCTCTTCCCATCCCCCTCTGAATTTATCGAACATGGATCAGTTTCTTTTTAGCCGTGAAAGAGTTGACAACAGAAACCAAAAAATGTTCTATACATGTCCACTATGTATGTATACTCTTGGCAGTTGGGCATCATGTGAGAATTGTACAATTATTGATGAGTATAATGAAAAGTGCAAATTATGCAATCCGTGTAAAGTACATAGAGGATATCCTGTACAAATTAAAGGCTATAATTCATGTCTTGAAGAGATTTGTGACTCTCACCCTAGAGGACATCTATGCTCCAATTGCTACTATGACCAATGTGATCAGTGGGAGAATACTTACCCAGGTATGATTGAAAAGAACCTCAAACGTGATTTTAGTTTATTTCTACGAGATTGGAATCGTCGTGGATTTAAATTATTTTGGGAGGAAGAATCAGGTCTACGATTCAACTGTTGGGGTAACAAGACAATTTGGTTTCTACGCCATCGTTGTGACAACACTGCCTATTATGACCATAAACCTATTCATTTTTATTTGGCAGTTACCAAATGTGATTCACCATTTGAAAAAACTGTATGTGATATTGCTTCAAATAGACAAATTGAAACACGTGAATTTCACAATATGAATGCAAATAGTATCATTGACTATACAAAGAGATATGACAAGAGTGAAGTTACATTATACTGTAGAAAATGTGACCCTGACTTTGCGTCAATCAAGATCACCATACAGTGAGTTGAACTACTCTACCAGCTTTAGGGTTTCTCGACACTTGCCAATACACTGAAGAAGAAATCTACAGTGTAGAATAAAGACATTGTTGTATATATTTTTTCTTCGTTACCCAACAAAATCGCATACAATTTTAAAGCACTTTACTCGTAGGGCACTAAAATCAATATTATTAAGGTCTGAGAGGATATTTTCCAGCATAAAGTCGTTCAGACGTGGACTTTCTACGTAAATGTTGAGAAACTGCTTGTAAGTATAGCGACTACATCGGGACACGAAGCACAGCGTCGCATGGAGACTACAGATCTTAGTCATCAGATCCTGTAATGTCTTCCAGTTTTGAATATAAGTTTTCCCACAATGTACAGTACGGTTGTTGTTGTATGGAGCTCAGAATGCATTGGGATGGCTAGGAAGATCAATAATTCAATTGTATTCACTTTTTGAAAGATGCACAACAAATGGCCGGTATTCACAGTCGATGGATTGCTATTAACAATTATTATGATATTGTTGGCACTTTGAATTTTTCCAAGATAGTCCTAGGGCAGACAATAGAATCTGTATTTGGAAATGTAGGGGTCCATATTAAATACATTGATTATTTGACTGGTATTCATGGTGCCAAGTCTAGTAGAACACTGCCTTTTGGAGTGATTTCCCATTAGGTTTCAAATTGATTTAGCGAGATTAGTGCAATACTCTCAGCTAATGGGTCGGCAAATGTGCACTCTAAACTCATACTCCCCGTTCGTACTATACGCATATCCTGGGTGCCAGACAGGTCTAGTACAGTGATACCATGTGTTTTAGCGAACATTTCTTCGGTTATACCATTTTGGAATACTTGTGAATCATGAGCTAGGGTTTGCAGGGTCAACTCATACAAAGTCCTATAAGATTTATCAAAATATAGATTGTAGAGTTGGATTCCATTTACTTTGCAGACAAGAGATGAAAGCCCAAACATTTCAATTTTATGTGGGCATCCAGTCCACAATCCTATTGCACTAGTGCTTTTTAGAAATGCCAATGCTAATTTTGATTGAATTTCGCCATTCATAAAGGATCAGTCGATGAATATGCTTGAGCCTGCGGCAATATGACGTTGATTAGTGATTGTATGAGGAACAAGTAGTTTAATATTATTTCCACTGGCTCTCAGTTTTTCCACTGCCAAAGAAACAGAACTCATACCTGCTACTTTCTGCATGTAATAATGCCAAGATGCGGGAGAGAGCCACATCTTGTATGGCAAGAATTTCCTTTCGTAGAATGAAATTAGATGAAGCAAGGTTCAATTTTATATCCACCTTATTATTGGGTGGTAGTCATTGGGATATATTAAGTATGTCATGATATATTTTTCCAACTAGATGTAATTCACTAGTTGTAGCATTTTTAAGTGCATCTTTACTATCAGTATTAGTAATATATTCATATCCACTGGAGGTGCCTCTCAATACTTTGTATGACTTGGGTGTCATCAGCATGAAATTGCATATAGCTTGTATAATTTGAGAGATTGTTGCTTGTGCTCACCAAAGTGCCATTTATGTAGACACTGATTTGATTAAATAAATTATATAATATACGATTTTGATAGGATATTCCATCAGCAAGAATTGGCAATGTATTGTCGGATTTCCAGAATTCATTTGTAAATCTATAAATGTTGGAGACATGTCCATAAAGTAGTCTTCATTGGAATAAATTTGAAAGTGGATATTATCGGAGAGGGGTTGTTGTGGATAAAATTGTTCATAATATCCATGTTTTACACCCACATCAAAATTTTCTGCATTGAATAGATTTAAAGATGAAGTGATTGAAAGTTGGGAATCCTTATGCGGTAGATATGCCATCTATGAAAAGAAATCTAGTTTCGATCTAACAATTCTGGGCTTCTTGTTCTTCTACTGTTTACTCTATGTGTCGTCTTTTTCCTTCTTTTCTTTGACTTGGGTGATTTGACAAGGGTGATTTGACAAGGGTCTTTCGTTTCTGACCTGAGTAGAGACTGATGAGTGGTGCACTGTTTCTCCACCTTTATAAACCTTTTCCATTTTGGTGAGAATTCAATTGTTCACTAAGGGTTCACGCACTGGACTTAAGATTTTTCAAAGCACTTTTTTTTAAATCCTTGCCAGAGCTCCAATTGTATAGTGTAGAGGTTGCAAAATCTGTCGCAGACTGTATAATATATTTTCTAGCCAGAGGTAGTGCAGAGCGAAACAACTTAGCAAACCAACTACCCAGACTATCGCCAGACATTGATGAACGACCTTTGTAATAGTCCATTCCATTGCCCAGTTGTCTGGGGCCAAGAGTATTAACATATCAGTCAATATCAGGACAAATGAATACCACTTTTCTATTAGACATCTTGTTGCTAAATGGGTCGAAAATGGCATGTAATCACAGCCAAACCTTTTGATATTGCTAGGGGATCACCTAATTCAGTAACAGAGTTCCAAATGGGAAGTGTTTACGGGATAGACTGAAGATGCTTTATATTTTAATGATGAGTATTTTCATGATTGGTTTTTCTTTCAAGAACTCGTAGGAGAGAGATATTGCTATTGCTAACTCTGGACGTTTCAACAAATGAACCGTAAAGAAATATACAAATGTCAGTGGAAAAGGCATGTGGGTAGACAGCAAAAATGAAATTAGCGTTTCCAGTACTTTTACCATTGATTATATTGAGCTTAAAGCCAAGAACATCTTTTAGATTATCATTGAGAATAACCTTTTCATCGCCAATGGGTGAACTAATGTAGATCTTGCCCTCCTCCTTTGAATAGTTGAAATGAAAGGCTCCTTTTCTACGAACGGAAATAATTTTACTGATAGAACGACATAAATCATTCATGCAGGTGAGTTCTTCGTAGGGTAATTTGATATATGGATAATTCATCCAATTGATCTTTTGAATTTGTTCTTTATCACCTGGGGGTGGCGGCCAATCATAGGGTCTAATTTTATATCATATTTGCGATCTTTTCTCAGGATATCGTATGTATTCTTGAGAATACTGTCGACTATAGGCACTTCATATGTGCCGTCGAATTTTATGGTGAGAGATAGTCTCGTCAAAAATCACTTGTTCTATTCAATTCATTGTAGATAGGATCGGAACAATCGGACATGAATGTCACATAGAAATCATTGGGCATTGTTAATGACTTCGACTGCAACCCAAGAATCAAAATCAGAGTTGTACCCTAGGCAACAAACAAGCAGCTGTCTCGTGCCCCTGCGAGTACGACTCTTTAATATCTTTTAAATTTGATAAATTTTACTAGTGTTTCTAACTTTTTGTAGTTCATATTCATAAAAACCGCAAAGAATCTCATCATCTTTGGTGTCTCGCAGCCGATATGTCGTGACTTCAGTGTCTAGGATTTTGGACACTTTAAAAAGTTCAGTGCTCCCTAAATAATTCCCATTTTCAAAAATATTGCTGGTTCTTTTAATTCGAACAGTATCGCCAACATTGGATTTCTTCTTCACATTTTGTTATTCACTGGAATATTGCTTAAGAAAAGTGTCAAATGTATTTTCACTGCAATGAACTTCCTGAGGGCTAACATTGGACAGGGATCGATGCGGTGGTTGGTTATATATTTGCATGATTTTATCTAAATTATGAATAAAAGTAACAGAACTTTTCAGCGTGCAATATCTCGATATTAATAGACGGATTGTTCTTATCTATCGTTCAGCCCCTGCAGCCTTTATTGGACGGTGACTATGATGGAGCTTTGTATTATATTTCAATAGAACCTTTTGCATATGAGGATTAACAAATTCGCTACCGCGATCCGATTGAATTTTTCTATAGCAATCTTGTTCAAGAATACTTTTTAAAGCCTGAGCAACTTCAACACCTCTCTTTGATCGCAATGGAATGGCATATGCATAGCGACTAGAGACACTGATTGCCACTAAAATATATTTGTAGGGTGTATTGTGACACCGTTGAATCGCGTCTAGGATTTAAAGATCAGTTTGCATTATATGCAGAGGGAAAAAGGCTTTAGTTTGTCGATATTGTTTGCCACGAAGCCTGCGATTCCGATGCAGAGTGTAACTCGGTTCATTTTCTAGATACTCTTTTGCATTTTTTAATGTGCTGCCATCTATGTCAGAGGCAACTTTAGAAAGCATTGTGGGGGAACTTAGACTTCCCGCTTCACCAATATTTTCATAGACATGTTTTAAAACTTCATCCATTTTGAACGCAAACACGTAGTGTAATATCCACTCCCCTTTTGCACACTGGAGGGGGAATCAACACATCTTTGCTTTTGTATAGCCATCACTGGCGTTATCAAATCATTGCTGCTGCTAGGAGTGCTAGTATTTTCTAAGATTGATTTAAAATCTTCTTCTTCTTCTTTTTGAAATGTTGTTGGAGTTGTTAGAGGACTGGCAGCACTACTATATTCTCTTAATTTCTTTAGAATTTTCTTATTGCCAATAAGACTTTTGGGGAAGTTTGATGCATTTAGAAAGGCGTATAGATTATTGTCAAATGATAAAAGTCCTTTATGATTTGTAACCATATCGCAAATTAAATCAAGTAGATTACAACTTTTCCCCTGAATTATAATTCGTTTCCCATCGACTTGAACTTGAGCTATCGACTTGAACTTGATGATAATAATTACCACTACTTTCCAACATGAGATATGATAATACTCTTTTACTCTGTTCCCGATAGGTCACTGACAATAGGTTTCCAATTGATGTCACTATAGAATTCAATTCCTTCTCCTTTAATTTCACTGCTGTAGAATCTTGAGGAGATGTTTCCTGTTTCGGGGGATCTGTGACGGTGGGTCTCTCTAGATAAAGTCTATGTTTGTCCACACGACAAAATGCATCTTGAAGTAAAACTAGCTTTTTATCATCGGCAATATTTACATCATTAATAAATTTGCTTAGATTGTCTTCAAAGTGTTCCACGGGTGAGAGGACAAGTTCTATTGGAGTCAAGCGATAGGGTTTAGCCATTTAGAGAAAACTGTTTACAAGTCCTGCGATTATTGACAGTGAAAGTGTAATAAAGCTACCACCTGCTTGAAGGAGACGTTTTCTTTTAAATTCTTTTTCTTTGTTTTTGCAAACCAAGGCACGTAAAGCGGAACGATGTTGCTTTGTCTGTTGTCTAACACCTTTTGGGAAGTGTACATTGCCCTCAGTTAAATTTAAACAAAGTTCAGATATTAGATTAATGAAATCATTGTCAACACCATGTTTGAGTATGGCTTGCCTGAGTGGCGGCTTCGAAGTGTCTAGAACGGAAAATTAATGTCTATTTTCGTGTAGTTTCTTCAGTTTCATGATGGCAACTAATAGACCTTCCTACTGTTCACCGGAAGATATACAGTAATTTCCTTGTCGAAAATATCTGTGACTACAAGTAGATCCTCGGGCGTATTCTGATTAAGATCTAGCAAAATGTACCCATAGGGCTTATTTGTCGCCTGACTGTACGCTGAAAGTAGAAATTTGGGGGCACCGGGATATATTTGCTTATTGAGAGTTATTAGAGAACTAGAGTCACGAACAACTTGGTAGATAATATAGATGGTGCAATTCAAAGCAAGGGTTCTCATACATATGCTCTGATGAAACAGATTGTGTAGAACTAGGGTTATGGAAATGTGTTCATGATGAGAGCGAACAGTAAACAGTTGTAGCATTTCCTGTGAGAACTGTTCAATCGATTCAGCTAAATCATCAATAAACAGCCATGAGTTTGGTTCAATACTATTGAAAACATCAAGTCCCCGTATGAATTGTATTGGCATGGACGTGGCAGTGGCAATAGCTTTTATTTGATCGTATGATTCTTGCCAAATACTATAGCAATAGTAAATTTTCTTTGGTTTTTCCAAAAACGTTTTATTACAATTTTTAATAATTTTAGCTAAAAGAGTTCGTTTTCCCAGAAATTGACGGGCAACACAGAAACGACCTGAATGGTGTTTCAAATTGATACATACTGCTGCAGTTGTCAACAGTCAGATTACAATTAGTTGTAAACTATACTTGATTAATGAACGAATAATAATTTTCCCATAGATCTATCTAGTACGTTAACAAGAACAACAAAAACATATTTTTTTCCTTTATTGACCAAATAACTTAAAATACAGCAAAAATAGCCATAGCAGAATAGCCACTGCCGAATAGTGAAGTTCCAGTAGTATGTACTCTTCAATTTCAAAGAACCATCCTTGTGGACCATTTTCGTCGACGGTGTGAATGTCGGGGATGTCACTAGGATTTTCAAGCCATTTGTAATTGCCACATCGTAAATAGTAGTGAGATATTGCCGAGGGGTACAATGAGTTCATTTCAAGAAAAACTGCATTAGACTTTACACCGGTGTCTTTTCCAGTTGGATCCGTTGTTAGAACGCTATTTCCATGAAAAACACACCCATCCCTCATCGGTCTTTCTAAGAAAAGGTGTTGATCCACATCGGTGATCAATCCTATTTCCTCCCTACCAATTTTAAGTTTCAAGTCCATCACCAAATGAGGAGTGGAAAAATAATTGCCAATATCTAGCCCAAACTCTGAATAAATTTGATCTGTGTTTTTGCAGACAATATCTAATAGAATCAATACATCACTCGCCCAGTATATTTTACAATGATCCGAACCGTTTTTCCAACTGCCCTTAGCCCAAACCCTTATGGCTAATTTATTTTCTTCGGTAGAGCATTCACTATTGGTAAGTGAATTATAGAATGCTTCAATTGGAGGGAGTTTCTTCTCATTTAATCCCGCGACAGAGCAGTAATAGCCATATGCATGTATGCACTTACCGGTGAGTAATTCACACATATCATTTCCTGGAAAGCGCTGTTTAAGAAGAGGAAAAATTGAAATTGTCACTTTTCTGCACTTGAATGAGGTGACTCAAAGCTTTGGGGACAAAACTATATGAATCTAAAAACTGGATTCTGTTCCAGCAAGTATATCCATTATCCACTACATGTCACTTCAACTTTAAAAGCACTAGCTTCTCAGCAGAATTGGTGATAAAATTGTTTGTAAATGAGTCATTAAACCATGGACTATCTACTTCCCCTCCCCCCATATGCATACGTCCCAAAGCCAGTAAAATAATTTTCGAATCATAATTTGAATTGTGAATGAAACCGGTATAAAAAAAACTGCTGGCTTACATTCAAATTGCACGATTGGTGTGCCACACCACGAAAATTACTAGCACCTAAGGATATTTCCTGCCAAAAGTGATTGTGGTCCCTGACTTTCCCCTTCCCCCATCTGTTCCCCCTAGTCCCTTTCCCCTTAGTAACTTCTTCAAATTCCCGCTTACAAACCCAGCACAATGTCTGATTTTTAATAGTCAGACGATCCTCTGCTGACAATAACATCGGGAAGTGAGTATTTCTCAAACGAAAAATAGCTCCATTTGCAGTGATTATTAATTTATTCATTGCTTTGATCATGCACTCATTCTCGTCCAATGATTCAACTATTTCTAACAATTGCATTGTGTTAGAGTTGTCTCTTTGTGCATGGGCATAGAAAACCGCAATAGCTTGATGTTCTTTGATACGATTCGGATTTGTGGGTTGTTCACATCCACTAGCTTAGCTTCACAGTCCAAACTTATTTTATTGCTTTGCAGGAGAGTATTCTGGAAATTTTTAAATCTCGAGAGAGCCCTGTTACCAAAAATTGCTTACATCAATTAATATTAGTGACACCTAAAATACTTCATGTGATTTTGTAACTATAAATTCAGTACGAAATATAGAGAGGCATGTTGGGAAGTAGTATCGTGTCCCATGTGTTTTACCCTCCCCCAAAACTCTACTAATATCCGTAATAGGATTGAACTGGCCAACTGAATTGGGTTCACTAGGCGGTGTGTACAACAACCAAACCCAATGTTTCACCGATTCAATTGACGGGCCCCTTACTGGGAATATTACATCTTTTTTATTAGAACGAATACCCTCTTGAAATTCTGTTTCGTATTTAAATGGGCATTGGCCCGTTCAAAAATATCCATTGTCCTGAGTGTTACCGGAAATTTTCCCGCTAAACAAGAGAAATCTACTGTGGGAAAATCAGACCCCTCCTTCCCATGCACGGCCCAGTAGTCCAAATTTTTCTTTGTAGCGTTATCTTTCAGAGGTTCGAAAGCTGATATGAGGAAAGCGTACATGAAACATTTTTGGTCTGTTTGTAAACAGATTCGTTGAGCCCCCTGACATCCTTCTAAATCGGGGTAATATTTTAAAACTGTATCCCTTTCTCCACCCCACCCCCCCCCCTCTTAAAATAAAATATTTTTTAAATTTACATATATTTACACTTAAATTTTCAATAAATAAAACCACATACCCACTCCCATTCTCATTATAATTTTCAAGATGAGTGATGATATTGTCAATCCATTACATAAAGAATGTCTCTTAATTTTCCAAATGCGAGTGTAACACAAACATCTCGGTGTGTACATAATTGTCGTACACTTCACTATGTCCCTCATTCAGATAAAATATGTTTAAAACAATTGAAGTCTTAATGAAGTTCCTACCCCGCAAAACTGAATCCGGTTTTCTAAAAGTTCACGATTTTTTTTTGTATATTCGTGAACGATATAAATAGGTTCAGCCATACTATTTCCCCCCTCCCCAATAAGTGAATTAAACGGATCCCCAAAAGTTGCAGTATAAACGACTATTATATTCAATATCAAATTTATTTGATAACATTCCGGTAGTGAGGAGAATTGTATATCATTACCCTCCCCCTCTTGTATATAGTCATCACCACGCTGTCCCCCACTTTGTTCAACAATAGGATTGGTCCGTGGAGTAAAATCCATCGAAGCCATTTTATTTTCAATTAGATTTGATCGAATAGGGACTATATTCATTAAATCAGTGGGGGGAGGGTTCTCATTTAACTCTTTTGTAGAATTATCTAAAATTTGTATTGTATTCATGCTTAGCCATGGTAAATCGCCCTCTGAACTAACTACATTGCCTTGTTCAAGTGTACTAGTGTCTACATCTAAATAATTACTCAATAAATTGTCATATCAGAAGGTATTTCGTCTAAGTTAACACTACCATCGCCATAACGTAATAATTTGCCACATTGATCGAGATCTTGTTTGTTGATAGCTGGTATTTCAGTGACCTGACTGTCACGAAACTCCATTGGCGCATCAATGCGAACACATAGTTCGTGACTTGTTTCTTCAGCTGGTGGGGGGACAGTGCATATGGAACCAATGCAACCTATAATGAAAATAGCTTATTTTCAAAGTTTTTAAAACACTCTATTTTGAAAATTGGATTATTAGCAACTATATCATTTAAAACATGTGCTTTAAAGACACGCTTATTAGTAGTAGTAGCAGCAGCAGAAGCACTATCTGAGTGCACATATTAGTACCATTTGGTTAATTCACTGTTCTCCACTCTATATATCCTGAAAGTTCCAATTTAATAGCCACCCCCCATATGCGTTAGTGTTATAACATATTTACAATCTAAACGATACATAGTAGGTTTTTATTTTGTTCAAACAACCCCCAAAATTTTCATATTAATACACTTTATCTCTTTGGAAAAAAATCGGGGTCTTTACTTGGTTTGAAATGGATAGCTTAACTCTTTCATGCCATCTCCTGTCATGGTACACAACTTATTCTGATAGAAAGTTCTTTTTATGATATCTGTAGAGGAAAGATGAACCATTCATTAATAAAACAGTTTTTACTCGAGAAACAACATCGCAATAGATTTTGGTGCTTACTATTGGAAACTATGATCGGAATATAGTGCTTTTTTTGGCTTCGCTAACCTAATTCACGAGAATTTAGCAGGCTAGATGCGTGCACTTGACATGATTCGATAATTAAATAGCTCAAAAGGAGAGCAATTTATTTCCTTTTGGGAGAAAAATTATTAGCGAAAATAAGACTTAAAAACTTACATTAAGATCTATAGCTTGCATTTTGAGGGTTGTAGGAGGTTCATTCTCACCTTGTATTAAGAGGGTTGGTCTTGAAGGCCCCGGCAATGCTTGCTAGGTGGTGGATAGAGCAGCAACGTCACAGCCATTTATGGGCAGGGTGTACTGCTCTGATGGTCTTGGCCAATGGTCATACTGAACAACAGATGCCCTCAGAGGGGTTTATAAGTGGTTCTAGCCCTCTTGTCAGGTAGGGGACAATGCTCAAAAATGTCCTTAAAAAAGGAGAAAATTAGTATAAAATAATGACTCCCTGCTACAAAAGAACAGAAATTAGTGAAAGTAGTATTTTTATGAAAGCCTCTTAAACTATTAGTCATCTAAAAACCAGATAAAATCTTTGAATACGAAAATAAGAGCATTTAAATTGCTCCATCCCTTCCTTTCCGGGAAGGTAAAACATTGAAGATTTAACTAAACCAATATTTCTCTCCCTCATGAGGTATAATTGTCTGCAAAAGCAGCCCTTTTCCGCTCTGTTAATAAAATATATCTTTGTTTAGAGTGTAAAAGACATAGGTCTAATTTTAGCAACTCTCCCCCTAAATTAAAGACATAGCTTTCTAGCCTAATACTATCAAAGTTAAAAATCATAGTTTTCACCCCCCCCCCCAGAATATAAAAGTAATTTTATTGAAAGAAAGGTATAGAAGAAATACTCTCTTTTCCCACACGCTCTTTCAAAAGTACCTAAAAAATATGCACTCTAAGGGGCTGTTAGCACCCCCCCGCCTTTTACACAATTTCCTAGTCCTAAAATCATATCTTTCAATTTTGCAAATAATTCACCCCTTTTTTAGATCATCTAGAATTGCGCAAAGCTTGTAGCCTTAATCCTTTCAATGTCTAGCGACCACCCTTGTTAATGTTAATTTCCTAACCTGACACGCGCGAAGGTTGTTTACGAAATCTCCCCTCTTGTTGGAGATTCAAACACAGTTTTTGTTTAAATTACAAGTGTGAAGATTCTGGTGGTTTTAAACACATCAAGGAGAAAAGTCAACTTTGAGTAATAACTTCAATTGAATTAATTAAATGGAGACGAATACTGGGAGGAAGGGGGGGGAGAGAATGGGGTTTACGCAGTGGAAAAAGAGTATATTTGAAACAAAGTATAAAGATTTTTTTTTTTGGGGGGGGGGGATATACCCTGAATTTGAATATATTAGGGGAGGACTACAAAAAAGGATTTTATTTTGAAAAACCAATGAAAATTTACTTAACAGAACTCATATTATAAATCTTTGTATCTAAAACTTCTAAATCCACAATATTTTATGTTTATTCCATTGTGTCGTGAAACGATATGCTACTTTAACCGCAAAGTATGTTCATTATAAACAAAATCTCAAGGTTGAATTGCGATGTAAGAGAAACCTTACGTAAATCCACTGACCTAGAAATAAGTGTAAATGATCCTGTCCCGTTAGACGCTCTTATCTGGCAATGATGTAAACTCCCGTCTGTATCCAATAGGCTTAGAAGGATCAAACAAGTTGACGTACAAACAGAACAGAACTATGAAACAACATCAAATCCCATACCCATCAAACCATATAGCCATCAAACAATATAACCATCAGACACGCTCTTATCTGGAAATGTTGTAAACCCTGATCTGTATTCTAAGTCTCTGATAGGCCTAGAAAGAGGCACGCAATTTTGAACCTTTAGACTCAATTCTAGATGGCAGCAGACGCCCCCCCCCCCGTACTGGCTTAGTCATCCCTACTAGTATTCCAGTTACATGTTATTGTTGTCAAAAAATTTACCATTGAACATGGACATGGCAATATAACAACTAAAGTACAAAAATACTGTCATATCATTGTCTTATACAACGAAGAAAAAGATTCAATTTCCCCTTTTGACATACCGTAAAATAAGTATCCTAGAAAATTAGGAAAAACATGGAAGCAATTAAAGTAAAATGATTATTTATATTTTTTTTCCAGGTATGTGGGAACTAAAAAAATCAAAGTACAAAAGTTTAGTTAATTTTATTTTCTAGATATCTATCGTTGTCGTTGTTTTTATCATTTTCTTTTTCAGTGACAAATTAAAATTTTCGTAGTTTTTAATGATACCCGGGGCTTCAAAAGCCTTTTTCCTATTTTAATTCCGTGGCCATTTAAGAAATAAAATCGTTCACAGTTCGTTCATACAGATTCCTAGTTTTCATGGGTCATGTTTTCATGGGTTTGAAATTCGTTTGAAACCTGAAATTTTTATTTTTAACCCCTTTTCTTTTTTTATTCCAATAAGAGGCAGGTTTGTTTTTGTCACATTTGAGGAGAAACGAGAAGTCACCGCTTAAAAATCTATTTCCTTTTAAAATATTGTAGAAATAAATTAATCGCACCTTGATCTATTGAAAGCAAATATATATGTTTTGCTTTTAGGTAATGGATAGAGCTTTACTCTCAATCGACAATTGCTATCGATTACCAAACATGCAAGTTACAGGTTATTGTTGCAAAACGAATTTACCATCAAACACGGCATTTAGGTAAGTTTCTTTTCTTAAATTTACCAAAAAGAAAAAAAAATCGTCGAAAGTCGACGAAAAAGCAAATAACAAAGGTAATGATCCGTTTCATCCTTTTTATTCCATGATAAAATAGCGAACATAGACAATTAGGAAACAGTGAAAATAAATAAACCAAAGAGTTTGTTAGTCTAATTTTAGATATCTTTTGTTTATTATGTGTTTCCTTTTTTTAGTGATAATTCTAACGTAAAGTAATACCCACGGCTTCAAAATTATTTTGACAATTGTCAATTTTTTTTTAAACCACAGACCTACAGATGCACTTATGAAAAGGTCATTGTTAGATGGACAGGTCAAAGGTCATGAAATAGAACAGCACTGCACCGTAGGTTTCAAGCTCCTATTGTAAAATTTACAGGATTTTGCATTTTTAACAGGAAAGTTGATCACACTTGTTTCTTTTCATCATACTGAATGCTGAATCATACTGTAATAATCATACTGAATGATTTATAAGCTATCAGTAATATTACTGAATCAGTAATCAGTGATCATAGAACTGTGAAAAAGGAGCCTTGCGGTGAAAACTATCAGTCTAGTGGCACTTTTCATAGGCAGTAAAGTAAAGAGCGATGGGGGCACACTGTATTATTTATTTATTAAATGGTTTTCACCGAGGCCCTTCATATAGAAGGATTTGTCGTAAACACTTCGGAAGGAACTCATTCAATTGGAAATTGAAAGTTCTCGCGCCCTTTTATTTAAGAGTCAAAAGTAAAAGGAGGGCAACCAGCCCCCTTCCATACCCATTAATTTCCTAGGCATATTCAATAAATATTTTGAGATAGATATTTTGTTCACCATAGTTGAACGGCTCAGTAACTATGTCTTTGGGATGTCAACCCCCCCCCTACTGTCTTCAGGACAAAAGCTGTAAGTTATGCAATTTGTTTATTGTTTACATACAGTAGTCGTATATGTTATTGAGAAAAGTTGGCATGTTTGACCTTTACTTTCCAAACCGCCAAAGGGCATTCAGGTAAGTCTTTCAAAGCATGTTGAGGGCAATGTTGAACTACGTCAAAACACGTTATGTGCATATGGGTTGTCAAAGAGTTGGAAGTTAGAAATGAATGAGCATATTAATTTAGAATTTTCAAAAAGTGATAAGAGAGATGATCAGTTAACAAAAAAGGCAATATTTGCACGCTACAACTACTACAACTACCACTACTACCACTACTACTCCTACTACCCCTACTACCACTCAAACTACTGCTTCTGCAGTGATTATTACCAATACTGAAGATATTGAAATGAACATCTGAGGAAATGTCAAGGGGAAAGATGAACTAAATCAAAACCTACTATGTGTATACAAATTGTCAAAAGGACGTGTTAACAGTTATTTTGGAACGGCTTACCGCATAAGGATGAAACTTCCGGGGCATCATGAGGGAGATGTCTAACTGACCAAAAGGCAACATGTACATTCAACCACTGATATTAAAGCTGCTACTAGTACTATTAGTTCTACTACTAATACAACGCTATTGTTGTGACTACTGCTCCTACTATTATCACTACTTCTATGACACTAGTACTATTAGGCTAAGCGCTTGAAGGTGAAAATTTGAGAGAATATTAAGGGGAAATTTAAACTAAGTCCAAACGCACTAAGTGCATACGGATTGGCAATAAATGCATGCCACTACTAATATTACTACCACAACTACTTTTACTACTACTACAACAACTACTACTACTGCTACTAAACTACTCAAACTACTGCACTATTGCAAATACTTATAAGGATAAGGTTAGAAGATGAAAAGAGCGTGTAAAAGGAAGGGCGTATCAGCAATATTTTTGGATCGGCTTACGTTATCAAGATGAGACTTATCGAGCATCATGAGAGGGATGTACAACTAACCAAAAGGCAACATGTACACGTTATTACTGCTATTAGCTCTGATGCTACTATTGTTACTCCTGCAACTAATACAATACTACTACTCCTACTGCTTCTCCTACTCTTACCACTACTATTATGATACTAGTAGTATTAAAGCTAAGCGTATGAAGGTGAAAATTTGAGAAAATTTTAGGCGGAAATTTGAACTAAATAGAAAACACACTGTTTGCATGCAGATTGTCAAAAAGGCGTATCTTAAGAAGGAATTTGGGTTTTAAGTTGAAACTTTCAGAGAATACTCAGAGGGTAAGATCAATTGGCCAAAAGGCAATATGTGCACGCTACTACTAATGCTACTATCAATGCTTTTTTTACTACTACTACTACTATTACTACTACTCCAACTACCACTTCTGTTGCAATTAAGGCTAAGGGTATGAAGATGACATTTTCAGGGAATATTGAAGGGGAAGTTAAACTGAATCACAACACTCCGTCTGTATACAGGCTGTTAAAAGAATGTATCATCAATATGTTAGGAATGTTTTGGGGTATGAACTTGGAATTTACAAGGCATGTTGTGGGGGATGTTGAACTAAAAACAGAGCCATATTTGTATCCTAATTTTACTACTGCCACTACTACTACTATTACTACTACTACTGCTACTGCTGGTACTACTATTACTGCTGCTACCACTACTATTGCTGCAAAACCTAAGGCTACTACTCTTAATTATACTGTTCCTACTACAACTGCTACTACTATTACTGCTAGTACGACTACTGCTAGTAACGCTAAGGGTATTGAGGTGAAAATTCTGGGGTATATCAAAACAGTAGGGGACCAATTCAAAGCACACTAAGCAAATGCTGGTTTTCAAGAGGACGCATCAGCAATACTTCAGGAACAATTTATGGCATTAAGTTTAAACTTTCAGGGTATGTTGAGGGGTATATTTAAGAAAACCAAATGTGCTATGTGCTTACTGCTACTAACGCTACTTCTGCTACTACAACTATTGCTACTACGCAAGCTAGGGGTATTAATGTGAAGTTTTCTCAGAATATTTAGGTGGACATTCAACTAAATAAAAATGAGCTATGAGCATGTAGATTGTCAAAAAGGTGACGCAGCAGTATTTCAGGAACGGCTTACATTATTCAGTTATGCCTTTCAGGGTTAGTTTTGGTAAATTTTAAAATAACCAGAAGGTACTATGTGTATGCTATTAATTCTACAACTATGATTTCTGTAATTAATGACGCTAAGGGTATGAAGGTGGAACTTTTAGGGAACATTTAGGGGGTGATTCAATTAAACAAAAAAAACTATATGCATGCAGGTTTTCAAAAGGGCAAATAAGCAATATAATGGGCAGTACAGCGTAATCTTAAATAGCCATTTCCTAGAAAAGTTTTAAAGGGGCTCATTCGATTGAATATTAAAAGTTCTAACACCCTTTTTGAGAGTGGAAAGTTATTGGAGGTAAACATACCCTCCTCACAAATCTATTAATTCTCTAAACACATCCAATACAAATTTTGAGATAGCCATTCTGTTCGGCATAGTTGAATGGTCCAGTAACTGTGTCTCTAGGTAAATTGGGTATGTCAACCCCCCAAATCTACGCAATTTGCATATTAGACTTTAAAACTAAATGTTTCTTTAAAACTAAATCAAAAGGCACCGTGTTTAGTGCCCAGGAGCAGTCGTATCATTTTTAGTGTCCATGATGCATGCAGAAGTGCACAAGAAGACGAATTCTGAACAGCTAAAGAAAAAGGCGTGAAACGAGGAACAGAAAAATTCACATTGAACTGCGAACTAAAATTTTGCACAGCGAAATTGGCGGTTATAAGACAAATCAAAATTATAATGGAATAAAGGAACGTTTTGCTTGCTTGAGTCTGTGAAGGATAGACAGGAGGAAAGAATTGAATTCACCTCAAAATTACTAATTTTTCACCCTGGAATGAAAATGTGTTATTTTAGCGTCTGCAAAGATACACGGAAGCAGAAAATGAATTCATGCCGGAATTCCTTCGTCACCCTATGACTTGAAACTAAAGAAAAAAATAATATTCTTCCCAATTCGTAATTTAAATATATCTGAGGGCATAGGTATTGGAACATTCCTGCCTGTTACTGAAATATATAACAAAGTAATTAAAGCACAAATATAATGACTGGAAAAAAAACTGGGAAAGTAGTGCTTGTATCTATGACATCAAGCGAAATTACACATGATTTTGGATGAATTCAAACAGCCAAAGCAAAAACCATGGAAAAATGTCTAAGGTAATGATGAACGAAAATGAAGCACAACGAGATCTGCAGCTCAAGGAAGTGCAACAACAAGAGTCACAATGAATCCCAAACGAAAATATACGGACAAAGAAATCTGCGTTAGAAGAAACGTGACAGTGAAGGTCACATTGAATTATAACGAAATCTGCCGTTAGATGAGAGGCAACAGTGAAAATTAAAACGCGATCCACGAGGAAACAAATCCTATAAAATATAAGCAACATATGTACAAAATATTGCCAAAATTTAAGGATATTTTACAATTGTAATGGCTTACATAATATATACACAAGCTGTTATATGAAAAAAGTTTGACATTTATATAATGAGTCGCAGTGACAGTTACATAATGAGTCAAAATATAAATAAAGTCACAGTTCCATATTTTTCATCATATCCAGGTTTCTTTTTCTTCCGAGGATATCAAAAGCAAGGGCACCAGCAGAAAATTTTCCTGGGGCAGGAGCCAAACGCCAAAGTATCAGTGGTGGTTGGGTGACAGGGAATACATTTCAGGAATTGTTCTTTCGTAGAAATAAGTTCATTTTTTAATACTTTTAGGAAAAGACTCTCAAACAAAAAGAGCAATTACGTTGCATGCGAAATGAAACAAAATACCCCCTTCCCTCCCAAAAAAGCAAGCGATCTTATTGAAAATCTTTTTATTAGATACATCATGTCAGAGGACCCTATCGTAGAGGTTTTAAGGTCCAATCTTCCAAATGTGCAATTTCGCTTTTTTCAGAAGAAATATTGTTCATGCATGTTTATTTGTTTTATTGTTTCCCAGGGGTGATGGTACCAAACTGAAGGTCCAAGATAATTGGGAGGGAGCTCATTCAAACATAAATTTAAAGCTCTGTTTTAAGTGACCATAAAAATTGGACCACGGAAAAATCTTGTTTTATTGCTATTTTAGGGCACGAAACTTTGACTTTACCACGAAGAGAATGAATTTGCAATCAATTTAAAATTCTGAAAAGCTAATTGATTTAAAAGTACGAATAACTATATCTTAGGCTTTCCAGTTGTAAAAGAAAATGCCACACAGTGGCAGCACTTCTTTAAACAGCTAAAATGTTGCATTCCGATTGCTACCAGCACATAGGTGGAAAAGGTAAGGCAGGTAATCATCAGCACAGCCAGGAAATTTCTTTGGGGTGGAAATTTTGCAAGGAACTTAATTTTTAGTACTATTAAATGGTGTACTTTTCTTTTTCTATTTACATGAAGTACTTCAATGTATTTTAACAAATTTATATAGCGTATTTATCTATAAGAAAATCCTATAGTAGGGGGTGTGATGGCTTCAGTTATGTAGAAGATCAGAAGTCTCACATAATTTCCATCCATACAAACAATAATAATCCTTTTCATCCAATCGAAATTCTTTTGTTATTAACAAGGACTTTTTACTCAAATTACTATTCATCGCCCATTTTTTAAGTATATTCAAATTTTATCCAACATTAAAATTGAAAATTTAAACGTGGGACGGTACTAATGCACGTACAATTATTGATTTACACATTTTTAAAGCAATTAACCAGGGATTTAAGGGACAGGTAGCGTAAGTTATGTCTTGGTTAGGCCAGAGAATGATTTGGAAAATTATCAGAAATTAATTAAAAAAAAGCTTTTAAACTGAAAGCAAGGAGCAGATTTGAAACCTATTTGAACATTCTTTATATGAAGGGGGCTGTCTGCTTCTTAGCTCCTTACTCTTTACTTTGAAGTTTGGCTTTTTTCCACATTTTTTCAGAAGAATTACAACTGGAAAGATATGATTTTTAGAAGCACAAAAATTACTTTTGTTTAATGAGCAAGGTGTTGAGAAGGGGGCAGTAGCCCTTATATACAAAGTAATTTGTATTTGTTTTAAGTTCTAAACTTGCTCCTTACTTTAGTTGAAAAACCTTTTCTATTTGTTTGATTACATTTTTTGAAACTGTAAAGTTTTATGAATGCAGTACTTTTGGTAACGCAGAAAATTTATCAATATTTCAATGATCTCTGTTTGAATTTTGAAGGGTAATCAAACAGTATGTGGTAATGAACTGTAAGTTTGGAGCGACCCGGCTCAATAGTAACCGAAACTCTAAAAAACAGAATTTTGATACCAGTTGATATATCAAAAGAAATTGGCTTATTATGCTGATTCCAAATAGATAAGCTTCATTAAGTTTAGTCTTACCCACAATAAGCTAAGAGACTGAGAAAATTTGTCTGATTTTCTAAACAAACGGGAAAAACCCCCCTCGAAGTCATATAATTTTAATGGAAATTACACCATAAGATTCAGCGTATCAAAAAACCCTACTATAGAGGTTTTAAGCTCCTATCTACAGAAATGTGGAATTTTGTCATTTTTGCCAGAGGAAAGATCATGGATGCGTGTTTATTTGTTGTTTTTTATTTTTTTTTTCAGGGGTGATCGTATCGACCCAGTGAGCCTAGACCGTCGAGAGAGGGCTCATTCTATTGGAAATCAAAGGTTCCAGTGCTCTTTTTAAGGGTCCAAAATAATTGGAGGGCAACTAGGCCCCCTCCCACGTCTACTGTTTCCCAAAATCGTCCGATCAAGATTTTGAGATAGATTTCTTCTTCAGTATAGTTGAAAGACCAGATTACAATGTCTTTAGAGATAAAATGACCCCCTTGCACCCCTGGAAAGAGGTTTTTAAGTTATAAAATTTACTTGATTTTTATTTGTTACTGGGGATATGTACACATTTTTTGGGTGGGGAGTTGAGGATGAATCTTCTGCTGGGAGGATTTTACACGGAAAGAATTTTCCATTGAGAGGGAAGTTTCACAGAATTCCTATACGAAATTTCTTTATATGCCTTGCTCTTTCTTTGCTGACTCAATTTTAGGCGTAGAGAGGTTAAGGCTAATTGTCCGGGGTTTCTTTTTGCCAAGGTTGAATTGCCCAAAGGATATTTCTGTGTGGAGGGGGATCTTTCCTTGGAGATGGAGACAAGTGTCCTGGCGTTATTAAAAAAAGATGAAAAATTAAATAAAAAACAAGGTTTTTCAACTGAAAGTAAGGAGCAACATTAAAACTTCAAACGAACAGAAATTATTACGTAAATAAGGGGGGTCGCCCCCTTCTCAACCTCTCGTTCTTTACGCTAAAGTTTAAATTTTGTGCCTATTCTTTAAAAACAACTCTTGAAACACAAGGGTCGTTTAATTAGAACATTAAGTAACTTTTTTTTAAATGCCGAAAACTCTAGCTTTAAGAGTGAGGTATTGACGAGGGGGCAAACCCCCTCATATACGTAATAATTTCCGTTTGTTTGAAGTTTTAATGTTGCTCCTTGCTTTCAGTTGAAAAAACTTCTGATTTATTTAATTTCTGATCGTTTTTTAAATAATTCTGGGAAATCCGGCGCCCCCTTCATAGAAATGTCCCCTCCCCCAAGGAAACATCCTCCATGGAAGGATCCTTCCCCGTAACCCCCTCCTCCGACACCCCCCCCCCCATCAGAAAAAAATCCCTCCTGAAACGTCTTTATACTTCCCATTAACCAATACTATATGTAAACAATGGGCAAAGTTCATAACTTCCAGCCCTTCCCTCGGGAACTCTGGGGGATTAAGTTATCCTCAAAGACATATTTATTAAATTTTCGACTATGCTGAGCAAAATGGCTATCTAAACATTTTGATTGGGTTACTTTGGAAAAAAAATGAGCATGGAAAGTTGCCCTCCAATTTTTTTGGTCACTTAAAAATGACACTAGAACTTTTAATTTCCTTTCAAATGAGCCCTCTTACGATATTCTAAGACTACTAGATCGATAAGATCACCCCAGGGGAAAAAAAACAACAAACAAACAAAAAAACAAATAAATACACATCCGTGATCTTTCTTCTGACAAAAAAAATACAAAATCCCACATTTTTGCAGATAGGAGCTTGAAAATTCCGCAATGGGGTTTTCTGATACGCTGAATCCGATGGTGTGATTCTCATTAAAGTTCTATGACTTTTTGGGGTGTTTCCCCCTTTTTTCGAAAATAAGGCAAATTTTCTGAGGCACGTAACTTTTGATGGGTAAAACTAAACTTAATGAAACTTATATATTTGAAATCAGCATAAAAATATGATTCTATTGATATATCTATGGGTATCAAAATCCCGGGTTTTAGAGTTTTGGACACTATTGAGCCGGGTCACTCCTTACTTACAGTTCGTTGCCACGAACTGTTTGACTGTTCAGTGGCTATATATGAATGGTTTATATCTCGTCCAATATATATAGCACAGAACATATACAGAGTCTTAAAAAATTGAATTTTATGCATAGCTTTGCCTTCGAATACGTGTTTTTTATGTCTTATCCTACAAATAGGACTTAAAGAATTAAATCATTTTTAGAAGTAAAGAAAATATTTCGTAGAATCACATTAATGACAAAATACATATTAGCACCATCAAAATTATGCTCGAACTAAAACCAAAACAGAAGCGAGCTTGTTATTTGCTATTTCGTCATTGGTAGACCCCAGCACCGCGCCGATGACGGAAGACCGGCGGCGGCGGGGCAAAACAGCGTGCCGCTGCCACGTCGCCGGTAAGATGTCGGTGGCGTGCCGCCGGTGCGATCAATGTTGACCGCAACCATTAATGTTTTCATCAGTCTTTCTCAAATCACAACTTAAATTTACAACAGATTCGAGCCTATCATTCAAATTATAAACTGCATCTAAAAGGAGTAAATTTATCAAATTGAAAAATACATGATGAACACTTCACATGAGAACACTTCAATTACAATGAAACAAAAAACACTTAATGGTTTATTCAGTATGAAGAAAAATGAAGTGCCAGCTATTTTCTTCGGTAAAAAAATAAAAGCTCATCCGTTTTAAATCTAATTAAATGAAATAATATGAGTAGAAAGGGGGGTACCAGCGCGATGAAAACACCGTGCTGCCACCTACAACTTTTTTACATAATTTATGCATGTTTTTATGGTTTTTGTCAGTGAGAATGGAAAAGCAGAAATTTTCTCTCTTGAAAAAACATGAATGTTCTCTTTTTGATTGATGTTTTCTTGGATAGTTATGTATGTTTTTCAATATATTTGATGTTTTTTTCATGGACTTCCAAATCAATTTATTAACGTTTTATGGTTTTTGTCAGTGATAATCAAAAAACAGGGATTTTCTGACATTTATGGGTGTTAACAGCAGTTCATGTCTGTTTTATGGTTTTGTCAGTGAGAATGGAAAAACAGGAACTTTCTCACTTTTATGGATGTTAACATCAATTTATGTCTGTTTTATGTATTTTGTCACTTAGAATGAAAAAACAGGAACTTTATCACATTTATGGATGTCAACAGCAATTTATGTCTGTTTTATGGTTCGTTGTCAGTGAGAATGAAAAAACAGGAACTTTAGGCGAACCTAACCTGAGAAATTGATTTACATAATCGGCGGGGGAATTTATTGATTCACCAAGGGGGAATTAAGAAACATTATGGTTTCTTTGATCTTTAGGCTAACCTAACCTGAGAAATTGATTTAAATAATCTGCGGGGGAATTATTGGTTCACGAAAGGGGAATTAAGAAACATTATGGCTTCTTTAATCTTAGGTCTGAGGGATAACCGTTCTTTAGGTCAGAGAGAAAAATTAATATTCTATTTTTAAATAGGGCTTCATTGATCTTTAGTGTCAGGAATTAGAAATGACATCACTTGTTATCTTGGAATTATGCGGGAGTCTAAAGAGATAGAAATTCTATTTTTAAATACGGCTTCACTAAGCTTTAAATCGGAGAGATAAATTGATATTCTAACGAAACCTTAATAGTGTAGCTAGGAAAATTTATGAGATGAAGAGATTAACGTAGGAAAGGGTTTCCTAGAAATTTGAAATGTGACAGCACAGAGATGCCAAAAACAAAAGGAACACACAGAAATTACTTTTAGGGGATTATTTGGGTGAAACGGTTTTAAACATTTTAGGGAATTATTTCAGCGAAACAGTTAGAGACATTTTAGAAAAGGTTTTAGAAGAGGTTTTGAGTGTGGTCGTTATAGTAAACAAGTTCTATTTGAACAGTGTCGTGAGGTCCTCTACCCCAACCCCAAAGGGCCCCGATCGCCCTACCCCGACCCAAAGGGCTCCGATCCCCATACCCCAATCCCGAAGGAACCCCCCGGTCCCCAAAGGTTACCCGGGCTCCCACCCGGCCCCTCAGACCCCCAAAGGCCCTCCCCGGGCCCCGTCTTTCGTTGATGTATGTTGTCTGAAACCTAGGATTTGGGGTGTATGGGTTGCTATTTTTGACTTTTCTGAGTTAGATTTCTTAGTCTTTCATAGGTATGTGTTGTCTGAAACCTATGATTTGGGATGGGTGGTTTGCTATTTTTGACTTTTTCTGAGCTGGATTTCTTAGCCTTTCATAGGTGTGTGTTGTCAGAAAATTATGATTTGGGATGTGTAGTTTGCTATTTGGACTCTTCAGAGCTAGAATTCTTAGTCTCTCATAGGTGTTTGTTGTCTGAAACTTCTAGTTTAGGACGAGTAGTTTTCTATTTCAGTCATTTATAAGCTAGGCTTTCCTAGTATATCGTAGGTGAATGTTGTCAGAAAATTATGATTTGGGATATTTAAATTACTATTTCAGGCTTTTCTGAGCTAGATTTATTAGTCCCTCATAGGTGTTTGGTGTCTCAAACCTATTGTTTGGGATGAGCAGTTTGCTATTTTCGACTTTTCTGAGCTAGGTTTTTTAGCCTTTCATAGGTGTGTGTTGTCAGAAACTTATGATTTGGGATATGTAAATTACTATTTTTGCCTTTTCTGAGCTAGATTTCTTAGCCTTTCATAGGTGTTTGTTCTCTGAAACCTATAGGTTGGGATGAGTAGTTTGCTTTTGGACTTTTCAGAGCTTGATTTCTTAGCCTTTCGTGGGTGTGTGTTGACTGAAACTTATGATTTGGGATATGTAAATTACTATTTCGGGCTTTTCTAAGCTAGATTTTTTAGTCTTTCGTTGGTGTGTGTTGTCTGAAACCTATGATTTGGGATTTGTAGTTTTGCTTTTTGGACTTTTCAGAGCTAGGATTCTTAGTCCCTCATAGGTGTTTGTTGTCTGAAATCTATAGTTTGGGATGAGTAGTTTGCTATTTCAGGCTTTTCTGAGCTAAGGTTTCTTAGTATTTCGTAGGTGTGTGTTGTCTGAAACTTATGACTTGAGGTGTCTAATTTTCTATTTCAGGCCTTTCTGAGCTAAGGTTTCATAGTATTTCGTAGGTGAATGTTGTCTGAAACTTATGATTTGGGATATGTAAATTACTATTTAGGGCTTTTCTAAGTTAGATTTCTTAGTCTCGTTGGTGTGTGTTGACTGAAACCTATGATTTGGGATGTAAGGTTCTTAGTCTTTCGTTGGTGTGTGTTGTCTGAAACCTATGATTTGGGATTTGTAGTTTGCTTTTTGGACTTTTCAGAGCTAGGATTCATAGTCCCTCATAGGTGTTTGTTGACTGAAACCTATAGTTTGGGATGAGTAGTTTGCTATTTCAGGCTTTTCTGAGCTAAGGTTTCCTAGTATTTCGTAGGTGTGTGTTGTCCGAAACTTATGATTTGAGGTGTGTAATTTGCTATTTCAGGCTTTTCTGAGCTAAGGTTTCATAGTATTTCGTAGGTGAATGTTGTCTGAAACTTATGATTTGGGATATGTAAATTACTATTTCGGGCTTTTCTAAGCTAGATTTCTTAGTCTTTTGTTGATGTGTGTTGTCTGAAACCAATGATTTGGGATGAGTGGGTTGCTATTCTTGACTTTTCTGAGCTGGATTTCTTAGCCTTTCATAGGTATGTGTTGTCTGAAACCTATGATTTGGGATGGTTAATTTGCTATTTTTGACTTTTCTGAGCTAGGTTTCTTAGCCTTTCATAGGTGTGTGCTGTCAGAAAATTATGATTTGGGATTTGTAGTTTGCTTTTAAAATAGACTTTTCAGAGCTAGGATTCTTAGTCCCTCATAGGTGTTTGTTGTCTGAAACCTTTAGTTTGGGATGAATAGTTTGCTATTTCAAGCTTTTCTGAGCGAAGGTTTCTTAGTATTTCATAGGTGTGTGTTGTCTGAAACTTATGATTTGGGGTATGCAATTTGCTATTTCCGACTTTTCATAACCAGAATTCTTAGTCTTTCGTAGGTGTATAATGTCTGAAACCTATGATTTGGGATGTGTGGGTTGCTATTTTTTGACTTTTCTGTGCTAAATTTCTTAGCCTTTCGTAGGTGTATGTTGACTGAAACCTATGATTTGGGAATGAGTGGTTTGCTATTTTTGACTTTTCTGAGCTAGATTTTCTTAGCATTTCATAGGTGTGTGCTTTCAGAAAATTATGATTTGGGAGGTGTAGTTTGCTTTTTGGACTTTTCAGAGCTAGGATTCTTAGTCCCTCATAGGTGTTTGTTGTCTGAAACCAATAGTTTGGGATGAGTAGTTTGCTATTTCAGGCTTTTCTGAGCTAAGGTTTCTTAGTATTTCGTAGGTTTGTGTTGTCTGAAACTTATGACTTGAGGTGTCTAATTTGCTATTTCAGGCCTTTCTGAGCTAAGGTTTCATAGTATTTCGTAGGTGAATGTTGTCTGAAACTTATGATTTGGGATATGTAAATTACTATTTCGGGCTTTTCTAAGTTAGATTTCTTAGTCTTTTGCTGGTGTGTGTTGACTGAAACCTATGATTTGGGATGTAAGGTTCTTAGTCTTTCGTTGGTGTGTGTTGTCTGAAACCTATGATTTGGGATTTGTAGTTTACTTTTTGGACTTTTCAGAGCTAGGATTCATAGTCCCTCATAGGTGTTTGTTGTCTGAAACCTATAGTTTGGGATGAGTAGTTTGCTATTTCAGGCTTTTCTGAGCTAAGGTTTCCTAGTATTTCATAGGTGTGTGTTGTCCGAAACTTATGATTTGAGGTGTGTAATGTGCTATTTCAGGCTTTTCTGAGCTAAGGTTTCATAGTATTTCGTAGGTGAATGCTGTCTGAAACTTATGATTTGGGATATGTAAATTACTATTTCGGGCTTTTCTAAGCTAGATTTCTTAGTCTTTTGTTGATGTGTGTTGTCTGAAACCAATGATTTGGGATGAGTGGGTTGCTATTTTTGACTTTTCTGAGCTGGATGTCTTAGCCTTTCATAGGTATGTGTTGTCTGAAACCTATGATTTGGGATGGTTAATTTGCTATTTTTGACTTTTCTGAGCTAGGTTTCTTAGCCTTTCATAGGTGTGTGCTGTCAGAAAATTATGATTTGGGATTTGTAGTTTGCTTTTAAGACTTTTCAGAGCTAGGATTCTTAGTCCCTCATAGGTGTTTGTTGTCTGAAACCTTTAGTTTGGGATGAATAGTTTGCTATTTCAAGCTTTTCTGAACTAAGGTTTCTTAGTATTTCAAAGGTGTGTGTTGTCTGAAACTTATGTTTTGGGGTATGTAATTTGATATTTCCGACATTTTATAACCGGACTTTCTAGTCTTTCATAGGGGTGTGGTCCCTGAAACCTATGATTTGGGATGTGTGGATTGCTATTGTTTTACTTTTCTGCGCTGGATTTCTTAGCCTTTCGTAGGTGTGTGTTGACTGAAACCTATGATTTGGGAATGAGTGGTTTGCTATTTTTGACTTTTCTGAGCTAGATTTCTTAGCATTTCATAGGTGTGTGCTTTCATAAAATTATGATTTGGGAGGTGTAGTTTGCTTTTTGGACTTGTCAGAGCTAGGATTCTTACTCCCTCATAGGTGTTTGTTGTATGAAACCTATAGTTTGGGATGAGTAGTTGGCTATTTCAGGCTTTTCTGAGCTAAGGTTTCTTAGTATTTCGTAGGTGAAGCTTCCACGTCAGTTTTAAGTTCACCAAGACATAAAAAATTTGAAGTTCAGCTCTAAATTTTTTCATAGAAGATAGGAAAAGTTATACTATGATTTTGATTATTTTTCTATGAAGATAGAAAGTTTCACTTTAATTCTAAATTTTCTTAAATTCAGTTCCGACTTTTCTCAAAGAGATGAAAAAATTTAAAGTTCGGCTCCAAATATTTCAGTGGAAGATATAAAAAGCAATACCATACTTGTGAATATTTTCACGGAAGATAAAAAGTTCTAGTTCAATTTAAATTTTTCTCAACGAAGTCAAGGAAAATTCAAGTTCTCTTCTGAATTTTCTCAATGAAAAAGAAATTAGTCATTGATCATTTCTATTTTTCCAAATAATATAAAAATTTTCCACTTTAGTTCAGATCTGTCTCGAAGAGATGAAAAATTTAAAATACTGTTCCAAATTTTTCACAGAAGATAAAAAAGTTCAAGTTCTCTTCATAATTTTACCAAAGAACACAATTCAATTCTAATTTCTCCAGAGAAAACAAAAATCTTCCACTTCACTTCTTTATTTCACAAAGACATAAAGAAATTTAGAGTTCAATTCTAAATTTTTCGGTGGAAGATAGAAAAAGTAATACCATACTTGTGAATATTTTCACGGAAGATAAAAAGTTCCAGTTCAATTTTAAATTTTCTCAACGAAGTGAAGAAAAGTTCAAGTTCCCTACTGAATTTTACCAAAGAACACAATTCAATTCTAATTTATCCAGAGAAAATAAAAATCTTCCACTTAAGTTCTTTATTTTACAAAGACATAAAGAAATTTAAAGTTCAATTCTAAATTTTTCAGTGGAAGATAGAAAAAGTAATACCATACATGTGAATATTTTCCCGGAATATAAAAATTTATAGTTAAATTAAAAATTTTCTCAACGAAGTGGAGAAGAATTAAAGTTCTCTTCTGAATTTTACCAAAGAACACAATTCAATTCTAATTTCACCAGAGAAAATAAAAATCTTCCACTTCAGTTCCTTATTTCACAAAGACATAAAGAAATTTCAAGTTCAATTCTAAATTTTTCAGTTGAAGATAGAAAAAGTAATACCATACTTGTGAATATTTCCACGAAACATAAAAATTTCTAGTTCAATTTAAAATTTTCTCAACGAAGTGAAGAAAAGTTCAAGTTCCCTACTGAAATTTAGCAAAGAACACAATTCAATTCTAATTTCTCCAGAGAAAACTAAAATCTTCCACTTAAGTTCTTTATTCTACAAAGACATGAAGAAATTTAGAGTTCAATTCTAAATTTTTCGGTGGAAGATAGAAAAAGTAATACCATACTTCTGAATATTTTCCCGGAAGATGAAAAGTTCTAGTTCATTTCAAAATTTTATCAACGAAGTGAAGAAGTATTCAAGTTCTCTTCTGAATATTACCAAAGAACATAATTCAATTCTAATTTCACCAAAGAAAATAAAAATCTTCCACTTAAGTTCTTTGTTTCACAAAGACATAAAGAAATTTAAAGTTCAATTCTAAATTTTTCCGTGGAAGATAGAAAAAGTAATACCATACTTGTGAATATTTTCTCGAAGAGATGAAAAATTGAAAATACTGTTCCAAATTTTTCACAGAAGATAAAAAAGTTCAAGTTCTCTTCGGAATTTTACCAAAGAACATAATTCAATTCTAATTTCTCCAGAGAAAATCAAAATCTTCCACTGAAGTTCTTTATTTCACAAATACATAAAGAAATTTAGAGTTCAATTCTAAATTTTTCGGTGGAAGATAGAAAAAGTAATACCATACTTGTGAATATTTTCCCGGAAGATAAAAAGTTCTAGTTCAATTTAAAATATTCTCAACGAAGTGAATAAAAATTCAAGTTTTTTTCTGAATTTTACCAAAGAACACAATTCAATTCTAATTTCACCAGAGAAAATCAAAGTCTTCCACTTAAGTTCTATATTTCACAAAGACATAAAGAAATTTAAAGTTCAATTCTAAATTTTTCGGTGGAAACAAGAAAAAGTAATACCATACTTGTGAATATTTTCGAGGAAGATAAAAAGTTCTAATTCAATTTAAAATTTTCTCAACGAAGTGAAGAAAAATTCAAGTTCTCTTCGGAATTTTACCAAAGAACACATTTCTATTCTAATTCCGCCAAAGAAAATAAAAATCTTCCACTTCAGTTCTACACACTGACACAAAGAAATTTAGAGTTCATTTCTAAATATTTTGATGGAACATAGAAAAAGTAATACCATACCGGTGAATATTTTATAGAAAAGACTAAAAATATAAAATACTGTTCCAAATTTTTCACAGAAGATAAAAAAGTTCAAGTTCTCTTCGGAATTTTACCAAAGAACACGATTCCATTCTAATTTCTCCAGAGAAAATAAAAATCTTCCACTTCAGTTCTTTATTTCACAGACATAAAGAAATTTAAAGTTCAATTCTAAATTTTTCGGTGGAAGATAGAAAAAGTAATACCATACTTGTGAATATTTTCCCGGAAGATAAAAAGTTCTAGTTCAATTTACAATTTCCTCAAAGAAGTGAAGGATAGTTCAAGTTCTCATGTGAATTTTACCAAAGAACATAATTCAATTCTAATTTCACCAGAGAAAATAAAAATCTTCCACTTCAGTTCTTTATTTCACAAGGACATAAAGAAATTTAAAGTTCAATTCTAAATTTTTCGGTGGAAGATACAAAAAGTAATACCATACTTGTGAATATTTTCACGGAAGATAAAAAGTTCTAGTTCAATTTAAAATTTTCTCAACGAAGTGAAGAAAAGTTCAAGTTCTCTTCTGCACTTTACCAAAGAACACACTTCAATTCTAATTTCTCCAGAGAAAATAAAAATCTTCCACTTCAGTTTTAAGTTCCACAATGAAATAAAGAAATTTAAAGTTCTATTCTAAATTTTTAGATGAAAAATAGAAAAAGTAATACTATGATTGTGATTATTTTCCATGAATATCAAAAGTTTCACTTTATTTATAACTTTTCTTAAATTCAGTTCTGATTTTTCTCAAAGAAATGAAAAAATTTAAAGTTCTTTTCCAAATTTTTCATAGAAGATAGAAAAAGTTATACATTGATTGTGAATATTCAACATGAAGATAAGGAACTCCATTTTAATTCAGAGCTTTCTCGAAGAAGTGCAAAATGTTCAAGTTCTCTTCTGAATTTTCTTAAAGAAGAGAAAAAATTTAGCTCAATTCTGAATTTTACCAATGAAAATGAAAAAACCTTCCACGTCAGTTCATAATTTCTCAAAGACATAAAAAATTTAAAGTTTAGTTCTAAATTTCTTATAGAAGATAGGAAAACTTATACATTGATTTTGAATCTTCGACACGTAGATAAAATACATCACTTTAATTCTGAGTTTTCTCGAAGAAGTGAAAAATGTTCAAGTTCTCTTCTTAATTTTCTTAAAGAAGGTAAAAAAATTAAATCAATTCTGAATTTTACCAATGAGAATGAAAAAAGCTACCACTTCAGTTCATAATTTCTCAAAGAAATAAAACACTCAAAGTTCTCTTCTAATTTTTACATGAAAATAAAAAGGTTACACATTAGTTCTGGTTTTTTCTCAAATAGATAAAAAATCTTAAGTTCTATTATAATTTTAAATTAGATTTTATATCCTTTGTCTTATGGATTTACCCCTCAAATTTTTAAATTAAAATATGAGGGACTCCTTATATTATTAAAGACAATCATTCAAACTCGTTGATCTAACATCCAAAACAATAGGTTAGGTTAGGTATAAATAAATATTAATAAATAAATAGAAACATTTCTACATGTTTAAGTTAGGTTAGGTTAGGTTAACTTATCATGAGAGATCATTCTAAGTTAACCTAACCTTTTCTGGAGAGTATGATTAGGTTAGGTTAGGCTAGATTCATTTAGGTTAGATTAGGCTAGGTTAAGTTAGGTTAGGTTAGCCTACGTACGCTTCACTTAGGTTAGCTTAGGTTAGGTGAGAGACAGGCAAAAAGTTAGGTGTATGATTAGGTTAGGTTAGGTTAGATTAAGTTAGGTTAGGTTAAGTTAGGTTAGGTCAGCCTACGTACGCGCGCGTACGTAGACTAACCTAGCCTAACCTAACTTAACCTAACCTAACTTAATCTAACCTAACCTAACCTAATCATACACCTAACTTTTTGCCTTGAATTGAGCTAACTTTTTTCTCTTCTTTAAGAAAATTCAGAAGAGAACTTGAACATTTTGCACTTCTTCGAGAAAGCTCTGAATTAAAGTGTAGTTCCTTATCTTCATGTTGAATATTCACAATCAAAGTAAAACTTTTTGTATCTTCTATGAAAAATTTGGAACAAAACTTTAATTTTTCATCTCTTTGAGAAAAATCAGAACTGAATTTAAGAAAAATTATAAATAAAGTGAAACTTTTGATCTTCATTGAAAATAATCACAATCATAGTATTACTTTTTCTATCTTTCATCTAAAAATTTTTAGAATAGAACTTTAAATTTCTTTATTTCATTGTGGAACTTAAAACTGAAGTGGAAGATTTTATTTTCTCTGGAGAAATTAGAATTGAAGTGTGTTCTTTGGTAAAGTTCAGAAGAGAACTTGAACTTTTCTTCACTTCGTTGAGAAAATTTTAAATTGAACTAGAACTTCTTATCTTCCGTGAAAATATTCACAAGTATGGTATTACTTTTTCTATCTTCCACCGAAAAATTTAGAATTGAACTTTAAATTCCTTTATGTCCTTGTGAAATAAAGAACTGAAATGGAAGATTTTTATTTTCTCTGGTGAAATTAGAATTGAATAGTGTTCTTTAGCAAAATTCAGAAGAGAACTTGAACTTTTCTTCACTTCGTTGAGAAAATTGTAAATTGAACTAGAAATTTTTACCTTCCGGGAAAATATTCACAAGTATGGTATTACTTTTTCTATCTTCCACCGAAAAATTTAGAATTGAACTTTAAATTTCTTTATTTCATTGTGAAATAAAGAACTTAAGTGGAAGATTTTTATTTTCTCTGGAGAAATTAGAATTGAATTGTGTTCTTTTGTAAAATTCCGAAGAGAACATGAACTGTTTTATCTTCAGTGAAAAATTTGGAACAGAATTTTAAATTTTTCATCTCTTCGAAAAAATATTCACAGGTATGGTATTACTTTTTCTATCTTCCACCGAAAAATTTAGAATTGAACTTTAAATTTCTTTATGTCTTTGTGAAATATAGAAATGAAGTGGAAGATTTTTATTTTCTATGTTGAATTTAGAATTGAATTGTGTTCTTTGGTAAAATTAAGAAGAGAACTTGAATTTTTCTTCACTTCGTTGAGAAAATTTTAAATTGAACTAGAACTTTTTATCTTCCGGGAAAATATTCACAAGTATAGTATTACTTGTTCTTGTTTCCACCGAAAAATTTAGAATTGAACTTCAAATTTCCTTATGTCTTTGTGAAATAAAGAACTTAAGTGGAAGATTGTGATTTTCTCTGGTGAAATTAGAATTGAATTATGTTCTTTGGTAAAATTCAGAAAAGAACTTGAATTTTTCTTCACTTCGTTGAGAAAATTAAAAATTGAACTAGAACTTTTTATCTTCCGGGAAAGTATTCACAAGTATGGTATTACTTTTTCTATCTTCCTCCGAAAAATTTAGAATTGAACTCAAAATTTCTGTATGTTTTTTTGAAATAAAGAACTGAAGTGCCAGATTTTTGCTTTCACTGGAAACATTAGAATTGCATTTTGTTTTTTGGTCAAATTCTGAAGAGAACTTGAACTTTTTTATCTTCTGTGAAAAATTTGGAACAGTATTTTAAATTTTTCATCTCTTCGATAAAATATTCACAAGTATGGTATTACTTTTTCTATCTTCCACGGAAAAATTTAGAATTGAACTTTAAATTTCTTTATGTCTTTGTGAAACAAAGAACTTAAGTGAAAGATTTTTATTTTCTTTGGTGAAATTAGAATTGAATTGTGTTCTTTGGTAAAATTCAGAAGAGAACTTGAATTATTCTTCACTTCGTTGAGAAAATTTTGAATTGAACTAGATCTTTTTATCTTCCGGGAAAATATTCACAAGTATTGTATTACTTTTTCTATCTTCCACCGAAAAATTTAGAATTGAACTCTAAATTTCTTTATGTCTTTGTAAAATAAAGAACTTAAGTGGAAGATTTTTGTTTTCTCTGGAGAAATTAGAATTGAATTGTGTTCTTTGGTAAAATTCAGTAGAGAACTTTAACTATTCTTCATTTGGTTGAGAAAATTTTAAATTAAACTAGAACTTTTTATCTTCCCTGAAAATATTCACAAGTATAGTATTACTTTTTCTATGTTCCACCGAAAAATTTAGAATTGAACTTTAAATTTCTTTATGTCTTTTTAAAATAAAGAACTGAAGTGGAAGATTTTTATTTTCTCTGGTGAAATTAGAATTGAATTGTGTTCTTTGGTAAAATTCTGAAGAGAACTTGAATTCTTCTTCACTTCGTTGAGAAAATTTTAAATTGAACTAAAACTTTTTATCTTCCGGGAAAATATTCACAAGTATGGTATTACTTTTTCTATCTTCCACTGAAAAATTTAGAATTGAACTTTAAATTTATTTATGTCTTTGTGAAATAAAGAACTTAAGTGGAAGATTTTTATTTTATCTGGATAAATTAGAATTGAATTGTGTTCTTTGGTAAAATTCAGTAGAGAACTTGAACTTTTATTCACTTCGTTGAGAAAATTTAAAATTGAACTAGAACTTTTTATCTTCCTTGAAAATATTCACAACTCTGGTATTACTTTTTCTATCTTCCCCCGAAAAATTTAGAATTGAACTTTAAATTTCTTTATGTCTTTGTGAAATAAAGAACTGAAGTGGAAGATTTTTGTTTTCTCTGGAGAAATTAGAATTGAATTGTGTTCTTTGGTAAAGTTCAGAAGAGAACTTGAACTTTTTTATCTTCTGTGAAAAATTTGGAAAATTATTTTAAATTTTTCATCTCTTCGAGACAGATTTGAACTAAAGTGGAAAATTTTTATATTATTTGGAAAAATAGAAATGATCAATGACTAATTTCTTTTTCATTGAGAAAATTCAGAAATGAACTTCAACTTTCCTTGACTTCGTTGAGAAAATTTTAAATTGAACTAGAACTTTTTATCTTCCGTGAAAATATTCACAAGTATGGTATTACTTTTTCTATCTTCCACCGAAATATTTGGAGCCGAACTTTAAATTTTTTCATCTCTTTGAGAAAAGTCGGAACTGAATTTAAGAAAATTTAGAATTAAAGTGAAACTTTCTATCTTCATAGAAAATAATCACAATCATAGTATAACTTTTCCTATCTTCTATGTAAAAATTTAGAACTGAACTTTAAATTTTTTATGTCTTGGTGAACTTAAAACTGACGTGGAAGCTTCACCTACGAAATACTAAGAAACCTTAGCTCAGAAAAGCATGAAATATTCAACTACTCATCCCAAAATAGAAGTTTCAGACAACAAACGCATATGAGGGACTAAGAATCCTAGCTCTGAAAAGTCCGAAAAGCAAACTACACCTCCCGAATCATAATTTTCTGAAAGCACACACCTATGAAATGCTAAGAAATCTAGCTCAGAAAAGTCAAAAATAGCAAACCACTCATTCCCAAATCATAGGTTTCAGTCAACATTCAGCCTAAGTTAAAACTTAGGGAGTAAATTATTTTGCTCAAAATTCCATCCGGTTAAACTCCTAAATCATAAAAGGGGTCAGGGCCTCTCCCTAAGAGGGGCGCTCAACCCATAGAATAATGCAGATAAGATTCATAAAAATAATAAAACACAATTTGCGTATTAGTTTTCAACAGATTCATATTCCGAATATGAAGGGGGTCTTCATATTCGGCTCAGAAAAGTCAAAAAATAGCAACCCACACATCCCAAATCATAGGTTTCAGACACCACACACCTACGAAAGACTAAGAAATCTGGTTATGAAAAGTCGGAAATAGCAAATTGCATACCTCAAATCATAAGTTTCAGACAACACACACCTATGAAATACTAAGAAACCTTAGCTCAGAAAAGCTTGAAATAGCAAACTATTCATCCCAAACTAAAGGTTTCAGACAACAAACACCTATGAGGGACTAAGAATCCTAGCTCTGAAAAGTCTAAAACGCAAACTACAAATCGCAAATCATAATTTTCTGACAGCACACATCTATGAAAGGCTAAGAAACCTAGCTCAGAAAAGTCCAAAATAGCAAATTAACCATCCCAAATTATAGGTTTCAGACATCACACACCTATGAAAGGCTAAGAAATCCAGCTCAGAAAAGTCAAAAATAGCAATCCACTCATCCCTAATCATTGGTTTCAGACAACACAAATCAACGAAAGACTAAGAAATCTAGCTTAGAAAAGCCCGAAATAGTAATTTACATATCCCAAATCATAAGTTTCAGACAACATTCACCTACGAAATACTATAAAACCTTAGCTCAGAAAAGCCTGAAATAACAAATTACACACCTCAAATCATAAGTTTCGGACAACACACACCTACGAAATACTAGGAAACCTTAGCTCAGAAAAGCCTGAAATAGTAAACTACTCATCCCAAACTATAGGTTTCAGACAACAAAAACCTATGACGGACTATGAATCCTAGCTCTGAAAAGTCCAAGAAGCAAACTACAAATCCTAAATCATAGGTTTCAGACAACACACACCAACGAAAGACTATGAACCTTATATCTCAAATCATAGGTTTCAGTCAACACACACCAACGAAAGACTAAGAAATCTAACTTAGAAAAGCCCGAAATAGTAATTTACATATCACAAATCATAAGTCTCAGACAACATTCACCTACGAAATACTATGAAACCTTACCTCAGAAAGGCCTGAAATAGCGAATTAGACACCTCAAGTCATAAGTTTCAGACATCACACACCTACGAAATACTAAGAAACCTTAGCTCAGAAGAGCCTGAAATAGCAATCTACTCATCCCAAACTATAGGTTTCAGACAACAAACACCTAAGAGGGTCTAAGAATCCTAGCTTTGAAAAGTCAAAAAAGCAAAACTATAACTCCCAAATCATAGTTTTCAGACAACACACACCAACGAAAGACTAAGAAATCTAGCTTAGAAAAGCCCGAAATAGTAATTTACATATCCCAAATCATAAGTTTCAGTCAACACACACCCACGAAAGGCGAAGAAATCCAGCTCTGAAAAGTCCAAAAGCAAACTACTCATCCCAAACTATAGGTTTCAGAGAACAAACACCTATGAAAGGCTAAGAAATCTAGCTCAGAAAAGGCAAAAATAGTAATTTACATATCCCAAATCATAAGTTTCTGACAATACACACCTATGAAAGGCTAAGAAACCTAGCTCAGAAAAGTCAAAAATAGCAAACTACTCATCCCAAACTATAGGTTTCAGACAACAAATACCTATGAGGGACTAAGAAATCTAGCTCAGAAAAGCCCGAAATAGTAATTTACATATCCCAAATCATAATTTTCTGACAACATTCACCTACGATATACTAGGCTCAGAAAAATCTTCTTAATTTTTGTCAACTTTTCAACTTTTTGGCATCCCTGTTTTCAATAAAAAAAAATCAAGGTGCTATCGCTTAAGTGTAATAACTCCCTATGCCCCCCTCCCTCTGTATACCATCTTGATAGGATACCGTCTCTGTTTTAAATAAAAAAAATAATTAACTTATTGGCGTCCCTGCTTTCCAAAAAAACAATCGAGGTATTATCATTTAAATTTTATAGCTCACACCCGCCCCCTCTGGATACCACCTAGATAGGATGCCATCTCTGCTTTAAATTAAAAAAAATTTTTTTTTTTTTACATCCCTGCTTTCAATAAAAAAGTTTCGAGATATTATCATATAAATGTAATACTTCCCTACCCCCCCCCCTCTGGATACCACCTTGTTAGGATAGCGTCTCAGCTTTACAATACAAACATAATTTACTTAATACTTAACTAGGTCACTATATGGTTCAAACAAACACGTACATTAACGTTAAACAGCTTAGTGTTCCTTGAAAAACAAATTGAGGGTATGAGTAAAGGGGTGCAAAGACAACAACAAAAATGTCGAAATTATTCAGATATAAGTAGGGATGACCCTATTGACCCCGTACGAACACAGGTGCTGCCATCTACAATTTAGTCTAACGCTGTAAGAACATAATTTATTCAAGGATTATCGATCCACGAAGGGGAAGTGGATTTCTGAAAAATTGATTGCGTAATCGGTGGGGAGAATGTTTTGATCCAGGAATGGGAAACAGGAAGTAAGTGCCTCCTTCTAAGCCAATCAGAGAGTCGGTTAAAAATACTTATAAGACACACAGAGGGCGGGTTACAAATTATCGTGAGAGGCTTTCAGAGAATATAATGAAATGCGTTTTTCTATAGTTTTTATTAGTATTTGAATTGAATTCAAAGGAGTGAGAACAGTTTGACTTTACTCATTTGGATATATTTGTGTTGATGATGAGTGGAATGTTTACCCTATTAGAAGTTGACAATGGCGTTGGTAGCAATAATACAAGAGCACCAAACATTGCGGTGGAAATCACGAGAGGATCACGGCTTTGTCTGGAATTGGATGAAGTATGTGCAAGATATGTGATATCCTTGAGCAAATTTAAAATGGAGGATCAATTATGTTTCACTGCTAAAGTTGATATAGCACATGTGAATAGACTTCAATGTGCTTTAAGTGCATTAGTGAAACATATCGAAGACAATAAACGGTATCGCAAATTGTACATGCTTATTATTATTGTTGTAAATTTTCAATAAATTTGATTCGAAATCGAGAACTTTCCCTTTCTTTTTGTTTTTAGTATGTTAGGCTAACGTATCATGGTCAGTCTAGAGACAGCAGTCAGAGTGAAAGGTTTGAAAAATTAAAAAATTTGAGAAAGATAGAATTAGATCGAATCTTGTGTTTATGGAAAAACATTTGATTTTGGATCACGATTTTCTCGAGTTATCTCTTCAACGCAGGATATTCTCTCATGGAACACTTGACAATATAATGAGGACTGATTCTCCTCCATTGGACTATTGTATGAAGCTTTGTCGATGTGACTCAAATGCTTATGATCAATTTATTGATATATTAATTGGAACAAGGCAGAATCATATTGTGGATACACTTTTGAAAACATTGCCAATAGATTCAATGTAGATGGCTCCCCCCACTATTCGAAAGAGGTGAAGTCACAGAGTTACTCCTCTCACATTCCTCCACCCTGAACTTATCCGTCAGCAGGGACGATCAGTTTCGTTTTAGCTGTGAGAGAGAGTTGACATCGGAAACCAAAAAAAAAAATGTTCTATACATGTCCATTATGCATGTACACTCTTGGCAGTTGGACTCAATGTGAGAATTGTACAATTATTGATGACTATAGTGAAAAGTGCAAATTATGTAATCCTTGTAAATTACATAGAGGCTATGCAGTACAAATTAAGGGATGTAATTCATGTCTTGAGGAGATTTGTGACTCTCACCCTAGAGGACATCTGTGCTCCAATTGTCACTATGATAAATGTGATCAGTGGGAGAATACTTACCCCGCTATGATTGGAAAGAATCCCAAACGTGATTTTAGTTTATTTCTACGAGATTGGTATCGTCGTGGATTTAAATTATTCTGGGAGGAGGAGCCAGGTCTACGATTCAACTGTTGGGGTAACAAGACAATTTGGTTTCTACGTCATCGTTGTGACGACACTGCCTATTATGACTATAAACCAAGTGATTTTTATTTGGCAGTTACCGAATGTGATTCACCATTTGAAAACACTGTATGTGATATTGCATCAAATAGACAGATTGAAACTCGTGAATTTCATAATATGAATGCAAATAGTATCATTGACTATACAAAGAGATAGGACAAGAGTGAAGTTACATTGTAATGTAAAAAATGTGACCCTGACTCTGCAGCCAATCAAGATCAATATGAAGTGAATCCAAAGGATTTACCGACATTAGTTGTTCATGACAGTTGCCTATACACTGATGAAGAAGAAGAAAACTAAAGTGAACATTTAAAGACATTGTTGTATATATATATGCATTTTATTAATAAACAAATTCACAAACATTTTTTAAGCATTTTACGTTTAGGGCACTGTAATTCATACTGTACAGGTCTGAGAGGATATTTTCACTAGAAAGTCGTTCAGTCGTGGATTGTCACCATAAATGTTGAGAAACTGCTTGTAAGTATAGCCGCGACATCGGAACACAAAATATAGTAGTGCATGGAAGCAACAGCTTTTAGTCGTCAGATCCTGCACTATCCTTCGATTTTGAATAATAATTTTCCCACTGCTCTCAATATAGTTGCTGATGTGGGGTGTGTAGAATGTATAGGGTAGACCAAGAGGATCAAAAAATTCAATCGTCTTCATTGTTTGAAAGATGTTTGACAGCCAATGACCCGTCAACACAGTCGACGGACTGCTATTAACAATAATTTAGGTATTGTTCACACTTTGAATTTTTCCAAGAAAGTCCGAGGGTAGACAATACGATTTGTACTGGGACGTGCAGGGATCCGTATTAAATACATTGATTATTTGACTGGTGTTCATGGTGCCAAGTCTAGTAGAACACTGCCTTCGGGAGTGATTTCCCAATAGGTTTCATATTGATTTAGTGAGATTAGTGCAATACTCTCAGCCAATGGGTCAGCAAATGTACACTCTAAACGCAAACTCCCCGTACGTACTATACTCATATCCTGCGTGCCAGACAAATCTAGTACAATGATACCATGTGTTTTAGCAAACATTTCTTCGGTTATACCATTTTCAAATAGTTGCGAATCATGATCTAGGGTTTGCATGGTCAACTCATACAATGTTCTATAGGATTTATCAAAAGATAGATTGTAGAGTGGGATGCCGTTTACTTTACAGACAAGAGATGAAAGTCCAAACATTTCAAATTTATGTGGACATCCAGTCCACGATCCTATTGCACTAGCGCTTTTTACAAATGCCAAAGCGAGTTTTGACGGAATTTCACCATTGATAAAGGATGAGTCGGTGAAGGTGCGTGACCCCATGGCAATATGACGTTGATTGGTGATTTCATGAGGAGCAAGTAGTTTATTATTATTTGCAATGAGTCTCAGTTTTTCCCCTGCCAAAGCAACAGAACTCATGACTTGTTGTTTGCGTACATGAAGTATTGCCGAGGTGAGAGAGAGACTTACATCAGGATTGGCAGCAAGTTCTTTTCTGAATATGAAACTGGATGGTGCAAGCGTTAATTTTATATCCACTTTAACATTGGGTGGTAGCCATTGGGGTATATTAAATATTTCATGATATATTTTTCCAACTAGATGTAGTTCACTAGTTGTAGCATTTTTAAGTGCATCTGTACTATCAGTATTAGTAATATGTTCATATCCATTGGAGGTGCCTCTCAATTCCTTGTATGATTTGGGTGTCATCAACATAAATTGCATATAGCTTGTATAATTTTAGAAATTGTTGCTTGTACTCACCAGCCTGCCATTGATGTAGACACTGATTTGACGAAATAGATTATGTAATATACTATTTTCATAGGATATTCCATCGGCCCGTATTGGCAATGTATTATCGGATTTTCGGACTTTCATTTGTAAATCTATAAATGTCGAAGACGTGTCCATAAAGTAGTCTTCATTGGAATAAATTTGAAAGTGGATATTATCAGAGAGGGGTTGTTGTGGATGAAATTATTCATAGTATCCATGCTTGACACTCCTATCAAAATTTTCTTCATTGAATAGAGTCAAGGAGGAGATAATTGAAGTTTGAGAATCCTAATGCGGTAAGTATGACATCTTAGGAAAAGGAATGTATTTTCGATCAAACAATTCTCTTCCTGTGGCTTCTTCTTCTTCTACTGTTTGCACGTGTACAGTACGTGTCGGCTTTTTCCTTATTTTCTTTGACAGTGGTGATGTCTTTCGTTTCCGACCTGAGTAGAGACTGGTGAGTGACGCATTTTTTCTCGCCCTTTTTAAACCTTTTCCAAATTGTTTTAATCTCTCGATAAGGGTGCGCGCACTGGACCTAAAATTTTCCGTAGCACTTTTTTTAAAACCTTACCAGAGCCCCAATCGTATAGTGTAGAGGATGCAAAATCTGTTGCAGCCGGTACAAGATATTTTCTAGACAGTGGTAGTGAAGAGCGAAACAGCTTAGCAAACCAACTGCAAAGAACATAGCCGGACATTGTAGTACGCCCTTTGTAATAGTCCATTCCATTGCCCTGTTGTCTTGGGCCAAGAGTATTAACATATCAGTCAATATCAGGACAAATGGACACCACTTTTCTATTAGACATCTTGTTGAACGATGGGACGAAAATGGCATGTAATCACAGCCAAACCTTTTGAAATATCTATGGGATCACCTAATTCAGTTCTTAGTGTTAACTGACAGAGTTCCAAATAGGAAGTGTTTACGGGAATATACTGAAGATGCTTTATATTGTAGGGGTGAATATGTTCTTGATTGGTTTTTCGTTCAAGAACTCGTAGGAGGGGAATATTTGAATTACCAACCCGGGATGTTTCCACAAATGAAGCGTACAGAAATATACAAGTGTCCGTGGATAAGGCAGGCGGGTAGTCAGCAAAAATGAAATTAGTGTTTCCGGCACTTTTACCGTTGATTATATTGAGCTTAAAGCCAAGAACGTCCTTTAGATTATCATTAGGAATAACCTTTTCATTGGCAATAGGTGAACTAATGTAGATCTTACCCTCCTCCTTTGAATAGTTGAAATGAAAAGCTCCTTTTTTACGAGCGGAAATTCTTTTATTAATAGAACGACATAAATCATTCATATAGGTGAGTTCCTCGTAGGGTTATTCAATATATGGATAATCCATCCAATTGATTTTTTGAATTTGATCTTGATCACCTGAGGGTAGTGGCGGCCAATCATAGGGTCTAATTTTTATTTCATATTTACGATCTTTTCTCAGGATGTCGTAGGTATTTTCGAGAATACAGTCGACAAGAGCCACTTCATACTTTCCATTGTCTTCGAATTTGATGGTGGGGGAGAGTTTTTTCCAAAAATTACTTGTTCAATTCAAGTCATTGTAGAGAGGATCAGAAACATTGGACATGCAAGTCACATAGAAATCATTGGGCATTGTTAATATCTTCAGCACTGACCCAAGAATCAAAGTCAGAGTTGTATCCTAGCCAGCGAACAAGCAACTGTCTCTTGCCCCTACGAGTACGACTCTTTAATATCTTTTCAATTTGATAAATTTCACTAGTGTTTCTAACTTTCGCAGTTCATATTCATAAGAACCGCCGAGAATTTCATCATCTTTAGTGTCTCGCAGTCAATATGTTGTGGGTTCGGTGTCATTTTTGACACTTTAAAAAGTTTAGTGCTCCATTAATAATCCCTCTTTATAAAAATATTGGTGGTTCTATTAATTCTAGCAGTATCACCAACATTGAATTTGTTCTTCTTCACATTTTTTTTCTTTTTCACCATTGGAATATTGCTTTAGAAAAGCATTAAATGTATTTTCACTGCAATGAACTTCCCGAGGGCTTGAGTTGGACAATGATCGATGAGTTCGTTGGTTGTATATCCGCATGATTTTATCTAAAGCATGAATAAAAGCAGGTATATTTTTCACTGTACAATATCTTGAAAATAATAGACGAATCGTTCTTATCAATCATTCAGCCAATGCAGCCTTTATCGGGCTGTGACTATGATAAAGTGTTGTATTATATTTCAATAGAACCTTTTGCACATGAGGATTAACAAATTCACTACCACGATCCGATTGAATTTTTCTATAGCAATCCTGCTCAAGAATACTTTCTAAAGCCTGAGCAACTTCAACACCTCTCTTTGACCGTAATGGAATGGCATAGGCATAGCGACTACAGATACTGATTGCCACTAGAATATATTTGTAGGGTGCATTGTGACGTCGTTAAATTGTGTCTAAAGTTAAAAGATCAGTTTGCATTATATGCAGAGGGAAAAGGCTTTAGTTTGTCGATATTGTTTGCCACGAAGCCTGCGATTCCGATACAGTGTGTAACTCGGTTCATTCTGTAGATACTCCGTTGCTTTTTTTAATGTGCTGCCAGAGAGAACTTTAGAAAGGGTTTTGGGGGAACTTAAACTTCCCGCTTCACCAATATTTTCATAGACATGTTTCGGAACTTCAACCATTTTGAACGCGAACACGTAGTGTAATGTCCACTTTCTTTTTGCCCACTGGAGGGTGAATCAATCCGTCTTCGCTTTTGACTAGCAGCCACCGATGTTATAAAATCATTGCTGCTGCTAGTATTTTCCAATACTAAATATTCTACTTTTTTAAATGGTGTTGGTGCTGGTGTTGTTGGAGGACTAAAATTTTCTTAGTTTCTTTAGAATTTGCTTATTGCCAATAAGACTTTTGGGAAAGTTTGATGCATTTAGAAAGGTGTATAAATTATTGTCAAATGATAAAAGTCCTTTACGATTCGTCACCATATCACAAATTAAATCAGCTAGATTAGTACTTTTCCCCTGAATTATAATTCGTTTCCCTGTGCTGTCACCTTGAACTTGATGTTCATCACCACCAGTTTCCAACATGAGATAAGATAATACTCTTTTACTCTGTTCTCGATAGGTCACTGGCAATAATTTTCCAAATTTCGACACTATAGAATTCAACTCCTTCTCCTTTGATTGCACTGCTGTAGAATCTTGAGGAGATGTTTCCTGTTTAGGAGGATCTGTGACGGTGACGGTAACAGTGGGTCTCTCACGATACGGTCTATGTTTGTCCACACTTCGCAATGCATCTTGAATTAAAAGCACTTTTTTGTCATCAGCAATATTCTCATCATTAATGAATTTGCTTAGATTGTCTTCAAAATGTTCGACGGGCGAGAAGATTTATTTTTGGTGTCAATTTATAGGGTTTAGCCATTCTCTAGAGAAAACTGTTTACAAGTCCTGCAATTATTGGCAGTAAAAGTGTAAAAAAGCTACCGCCCGCTTGAAGGAGACGTTTTCTTTTAAAAATTTTTCCCTTGTTTTTGAAAGCCAAGGTGCGTACAGTGGAATGATGTTGCTTTGTCTGTTGTCTAACCCCTTCTGGCAAGTATATATTGCCCTCAGTTAAATTTAAACAAAGTTCAGATATTAGATTAATGAAATCATTGTCAACACCATGTTTGAGTATGGTCCTTCGGAGTGGAGGCTTTGGAGTGTTTAAAATGGAAAATAAATGCCGTTGTTAGTTTAATTTCTTCAATGTCACAATGGCAACTAAAAGCATTTTTTACTGTTACTGAAAGATATAAGGTAATTGCATGGTAAAAAATTTGAGTGACAACACTTAGATCCTCGGGTGTGCTTCGATTAAGATCTAGCAAAATGTAACCGTATGGCTTATTTGTCGCCTGAGTGTATGCTGACAGCAGAAATTTAGGGGCGCCGGGGTGTGTTTGCTCATTGAGGGTTATTAGCGAGCTAGAATCACGAACAACTCGATAGATAATATAGATGGGTGTAATTCAAAGCAAGGGTTCGCATACATTTGCTCTGATGAAACAGATTGTGTAGAACTAGGGTTATGGAAATCTGTTCATGATGGGAGCGAACGGTGAACAGCTGTAGCACTTCCTGTGAGAACTGATCGATGGATTCAGCCAAATCATCAATAATCAGCCACGAGTTCGGTTCAATACTATTGAAAACATCAAGTCCTTGTATGAATTGTATTGGTATAGATGTGGCAATAGCTTTTATTTGATCATTGGACTATTGCCAAATACTTTAGCGATAATACATTTTCTTTGTTCTTTCCAAAAACATTTTATTACAATTTTGAATTATTTTAACTTAAAGTATCGTTTTTCCTGACATCAACAGACCAAATAAAAATAATCTGAAGGTTATTTTCAATTGATACTTATTGCTACTGCTGTTGTTGACAACAGTCGGACTACAACTAACCGTAAATTAGTTGTAGTTGTCTAATGAATAAGTTAGTAGTAATAATTACCCGATAGATCTATCTTGTATGTTAACAAGAACAACAAAAACAATATTTCATGGTTATTTATTCGACATGAAAACTCTATTTGTTCAACAAGAACAACATAAAAAAAACACTTGTTCAAACATTATTTAGATAAAAATGACACTTGTTCAAACATGAACAACATAAGAATGACACTTGTTCAAACATGAACAACATAAAAATGACACTTGTTCAAACATAAAGAACAACATTTATTATAAAAACACTTTTGTTCCTCAAGAACAACAACAACAACACTTATTGTCATAAAAACCACTTTTTGTTCAGCATCACAATTTGTACATTAGCACACACTTTTCGTCCAGCATCACTTTTTGTACATTAGCACACACAAACACACACTATTTGTACAGTAAATCACTTGAAAAAAAAATAAATAAATAAACACTTGGAACATGAACATTAAAAAATAGCACAGTTGAACATTATGAATTTAAAAGGGGGACCCCCCCCCCCGGGACCGCAGGGCCGAAATCCGGCCACGGTTGGGACCCCCCACCCCCTGGGAGCTGTGGGGGCTGTCGCGGAAGGAACCCCCAGCCCCCCTGGATATCAAATCACTCCCCGTCTCTGATTTTAACATTAGCAGTTGGTTGGGGGCTTGACGTCTCACCAACTTGGAGTAGAGGGACGGGTTCCAGATTGTGAAATCCATCAGCGAGCTGATGTGCTCCCCATTTTTTGAGTCTTCCAATAAATCCCCGTTTTCTACTTTTAACATCAGATAATCTGTAACTCCATAGTAAACTTGAACCTCCCCCTCCCATGGCCATTGCACACATTGTAAAAAACGACAACATGAGCTTTTTAGAAATTTCAAGTACTGAATTACCTCCTGCTATATTCTTGTTCAGTACCACAATTCTCTTTTTCCTGTGTAGAAGAACCAGGCCAGCCTCTATGCTCGTGAACGTTGTAAAATTGGGGTCGGCAATAATTCGTGCACATTCTTGAGGGTCAGTCACGACGTCGCAGCGAGATCTGTTGCGTACACTTTCACAAATTTTGCCAAACGCTGAATTTAGAAAGAGTTTGTACATTTCCTTCTCTACTTTACTGTTTGCCCGAGAGCGTTTATCAACAAAAGTGTCGATAAACGTCTTCAAATAGGGTTTGTGACTGAATTGCAGGACCCTATGTATTTTGGTGATCTTGAAACCATTGTTCACCATCCAGTGCAAAAGCACATGGTGAACAGCGATATTCTCCTTAGGGTCCAGATCTGCAATCAGTGTTTGCTTAGAGGGGGTCCAGTGCATACCCATATCCTCAGCCAATGATCGATTGTAGGGGCTCAGTGAGTCCCTGCTCACTGGTCGATTGATACAGGGAAAAACAAAATCTCTGACTGAATCAAAAAGCGTAAATGGAATGTGCCCGTCAATTTCAAAGAACCATCCTTGTGGCCCATTGTCCACGACAGTGTTAATGTCGGGGAACTCACAAAGATTCTCAAGCCATTTATAGTCCCCACACGGCAAAGAGTAGTGAGACATTGCCGAGGGGTACAATGAGTTCATGTCCAAAAACACTGCATTTGACTTTGCACCGGTGTTTTTTCCACTTGGATCGGTTGTCAAGACGCGATCCCCATGAAAAACATACCCTCCTCTCATTGATCTTTCAACAAAAAGGTGTTGATCCACGTCGGTGATTAAATATATTTCCTCCCTAATGATTTTTTAATTTAAGTCCTTTACCAACTGCGGTGTGGTAAAATATTAGCCAATATTTAGTCCGAACTCTGGAAAGATTTGATTTGTGTTCTTGCTGACTACATCTAACAGAATTAAAAGCTCACTGCCTTAGTACAGTCTACAATAATCCCACCCATTTTTCCAAGTCTCCGTAGCCCACACCTTCTTGGCAAACTCATATTCCTCAGAATTGCGTTCACTGTTGGTGAGGGAAATATAAATAGCTTCAATTGGAGACAGTTTCACCTGACCTAAACAAATGCCACAATAGTATTAGTCGCATGCATAAACATCTTTACAGGCCAATAGGTCATATATTTCACTGTCTGGAAAGTGCTGTTTAAGCAAAGGAAAACTATCAAAATTGTCACTTTTCTGCACTTGAATCAATTGACTCAATGCCTAGGGGAAAAACTAAAAGAATCTAAAAACCTGATTTTATTCCAGCAGGTATGCCCATTATTTACTACCTCCCATTTCAACTCGAGAAGCACCAACTTCTCGGCTGATTTGGCAATGATGTTATAGGTAAATGAATTATTTACCCATGGACTATCTACTCCCCCTCCCTCCCTGTGCATACATGCCAGTTCGAGTAAAATAAATTTTAAATCATAATTTGAATTATGAAAAAAAAACTGGAATAAAAAACTGCTGGCTATCGTTTATATAGCACGATTGATGTGTTACCCCACTAAAAGTACTACCTCAAGAAGATAGTTCCTGCCCCACGGGCTGGTGGTGTCTGACTTTCCCCTTCCCCCTCTTTTCCCTTTAGTTCCCTTATCCCCCTCTTCAAACTCCCCCTTACAAACCCAACATATTTTTTGATTTTTAATCGCGAGACGATCCTCTGCAGACAACACTATAGGGTAATGCGTATTTATCAAACGAGAAATAGCGCCGTTAGCTGTGCCAATTAATTTAGGTAGTGCCTTGATCATGCACTCTCCCTCATCCAGTATTTCAACTATTTCTAACAACTGGTTAGTGTTAGAACTATCTCTTTGTGTGTGGGCGTAGGAGACTGCAATTGCTTGATGTTCTTTGATTCGGTTTGGAAATCGAGGATCGTTCACTTCCACCAGCTTCGCTTCACAATCCAACGAGATTTTATTGTTCTGGAGGAGGGTGTTTTGGAAATTTTTGAAACGTAAAATGGCCCTATCCCCTGAAACCGTTTCCACTGACTGGTAGCCATGCCGTCTACAGTGCTTCATATGATTTTGCAAGTTTAATTCGGTCCAAAATCGAGACAGGCATGTTGGACAGTAGAAACGTGCACTCTGTTTCGTACCCTCCCCCAGAACTCTACTAATGTCTGTAATTGGGTTGAAATGGCCTATTGAATTGGCTAGGTCACTAGATGGTGGTGTGTACAACAACTAAACCCAGTATTTCACCAATTCAATCGACGGACTTCTTACTGGGAACACCACCCCCTTCTTTTTTGAAAGAACCCCATCTTCAAATTCAGTTTCATACTGAACCACAGTAACGCCGATATTTAAATGGGCATTGGCCCTTACAAAAATATCAATAGACCTGAGCGTTACTGGGTATTTTTCATCTAAACAAGAGACATCGACAATGGGAAAACCGGACCCCTCCTTCCCATGCATAGCCCAATGATCTATATTTATTTTTGTTGCGTCACGTGCTATAATCCCAAATGCTTATATGAGGTCATCATAACTTAAACATTTTTGATTTGTTTAAAAACAGATCCACTGTACACCATGACAACCTTCTAGATCTGGATTATATTTTAAAACTATTGACCTTTCCCCCGCCCCCCCTTCCCCCCTCTTAAAATAAAATCTTTTTTAAATTTACAGATATTAACGCTTAAAATTTCAACATAAAGAACATCAGACCCGCTCCCATTTACGTTATAATTCTCGAGATGTGCAATAATTTGGCCTATCTACTCTGAAAGAAACACCCTCATAATTCTCTAGATTTGGATAGACTCCTCGCATCTCGGTGTCTCTATAGTGATGGTAAGCCTTCCTCTTCCCCTCATTTAAATAAAATACTTTTAGAACGATAAAAACCTTAATTGAATCCCTAACTCCACCTCCCCACAACTGAATTTGATTTTCTGGCAGTGCACGAATTCTATCTACATAGTCATGAACGATTTCTACAGGGTCAAACACAAAATTACCACACAAAAGCGAATTAAATGGGTCTCCAAAGGTTGCAGTGTAGACAACTATTGTATTTAAAATTGTATTTGTGAGTTGAAACTCGGGAAATGGTGTCAATTGGATATTACCCTCCCCCACCTCCTCCTCTTGTATATTATTATGGCCATACCCTCCCCCACCCTCACCATCAAATTCGAAGACAATGGAAAGTATGAAGTGGCTCGTGTCGACTGTATTCTCAAAAATACCTACGACATCCTGAGAAAAGATCGTAAATATGAAATAAAAATTAGACCCTATGATTGGCCGCCACCACCCTCAGGTGATCAAGAACAAATTCAAAAATCAATTGGATGGATTATCCATATATTGAATTACCCTACGAGGAACTAACCTGTATGAATGATTTATGTCGTTCTACTAATGAAAGAATTTCCGCTCGTAAAAAAGGAGCTTTTCATTTCAACTATTAAAAGAAAGAGGGCAAGATCTACATTATTTCACCTATTGCCAATGAAAACGTTGTTCTCAAGGATAATCTAAAGGACGTTCTTGGCTTTAATATCAATATAATCAACGGTAAAAGGGCCGGAAACAATAATTTAATTTTTGCTGGCTACCCGCCTGCCTTCTCCACGGACACTTGTATATTTCTCTACGCTTCATTGGTGGAAACATCCCGGGTTGGCAATTCAAATGTCCCCTTCCTACGAGTTCTTGAACAAACACGAATTGAGAGCACATTCATCACTACAATATAAAGAATCTCCAGTATATTCCCGTAAACAATTCCTATTTGGAACTCTGTCAGTTAACACTAAGAACTGAATTAGGTGACCCCATAGCAATATCAAAAGGTTTGGCTGTAATTACATGTCATTTTCGTCCCATCGTTCAACAAGATGTCTAATAGAAAAGTGGTATTCATTTGTTCTGATATTGACTGCTATGTTAATACTCTTGGCCCAAGACAACAGGGCAATGGAATGGACTATTACAAGGGGCGTACTACAATGTCCGGCTATGGTCTTGGCAGTTGGTTTGCTAAGCTGTTTCGCTCTTCACTACCACTGGCTAGAAAATATTTTGTACCAGCTGCAACAGATTTTGCATCCTCTAAACTATACGATTGGGGCTCTGGCAAGGATTTTAAAAAAAGTGCTTCGGAAAATCTTAGGTCCAGTGCGCGAACCCTTGGCGAGAGATTAAAACAAAATGGAAAAGGTTTAAAAAGGTCGAGAAAAAATGCATCACTCATCAGTCTCTACTCAGGTCGGAAACGAAAGACATCACCCCTGTCAAAGAAAAGAATGAAAAAGCCGACACGTACTGTAAACAGTAGAAGAAGGAGAAGCCCCAGGAAGAGAATTGTTAGATCGAACCTAGATTTCTTTTCCTAAGATGTCCTACCTACCGCATAAGGATTCTCAACCTTCAATCACCGCCTTATTCAATCTATTCAATGCAGAAAATGTTGATGTGAGTGTCAAGCATGGATACTATGAACAATTTCATCCACAACAACCCCTCTCAGATAATATCCACACGGATAAATTCAGGGTGGAGGAATGTGAGAGGAGTAACTCTGTAACGTCACCTCTTTCGAATGGTGGGGGGAGTCATCTACATTTAATCTATTGGCAATATTTTCAAAAGTGTATCCACAATATGATTCTGCCTTGTTCCAATTAATATATCAATAAATTGAGTATAAGCATTTGAGTCACATCGACAAGGCTTCATACAATAGTCCAATGGGGAAAAATCAGTCCTCATTATATTGTCAAGTGTTCCCCAAGAGAATATCCTACGTTAAAGAGATAACTCGAGAAAATCGTCATCCAAAATCAAATGTTTTCCATAAACACTAGATTCGATCTAATTCTCTCTTTCTCAAATTTATTCATTTTTCAATCCTTTCACTCTGACTGCTGACTCTAGACTGACCATGATTCGTTAGCCTAAAATTCTAACAACAAAAAGAAAGGGTACATTTTCGATTTCGAAACAATTTTATTGAATAATTACAACAACAATACTAAGCATATACAATTAGTGATACTGTTTATTGTCTTCGATATGTGTCACTAATGCACTTAAAGCACATTGAAGTCTATTCACATGTGCTATATCAACTTTAGCAGCGAAACATAATTGATCCTCCATTTTAAATTTGCTCAAGGATATCACATATCTTGCACAAACTTCATCCCATTCCAGACAAAGCCGTGATCCTCTCGTGATTTCCACCGCAATGATTGGTGCTCTTGTATTATTGCTACCAACTCCATTATCAACTTCTAATAGGGTAAACATTCCACTCATCATCAACACAAATATATCTAAATGAGTAAAGTCAAACTGTTCTCACTCCTTTGAATTCAATTCACAGACTAATAAACAAAAACTATAGCAAAAATTCTTTCATTATTTTATCTGCAAGCCTCTCCCGATAATTTTTACCCCCACCTCTTTTGGTTTTATATGTTTTTTTACCCGACTCTCTGATTGGCTTAGAAGGAGGCATGTACTTCCTGTTTCCCATTCCTGGATCAAAACATTCTCCCCACCGATTACGCAATCAATTTCTCAGAAATACACTTGAATAAATTATGTTCGTACAGCGTTAGACTAAATTGTAGATGGCAGCACCTGTGTTCGTACGGGGTCAATAGGGTCATCCCTACTGATATACCTCAAATTATTGGAAAACTGAGTCATAGATTCGCCGTGGCATTCAACAATATCCAAAGAATCTAATCAAAAGGGAGCACACACACAAGCTAAATTAAGCCAGTAGCCTATGAGCAATCGCAAAATACCCAAGTCAATGAACAAGTCCCAAACGGGGGGGGCCTGGGTCTATCAAAATATTTCAACGGTTTCCACGGGAATTTGATATCATATTCTTCTGTCTCCAATTTAAATGAAAAAAAAATTATCTTCTTGGCATCCCTGCTTTCAATAAAAAAATGAGGTATTATCATTTAAAAATGATAGCCCCTATCCCCCCTCTATAGGCGATAATTTACAATTTTTTTATGAACCATATTTTTCGAGTAACTTCCGGTTCAATATTTAATTCCCAAACCTTGTACATAGCTTTGTCTATAGCTAACTTTTGTCCCAATAGAAGGTTTTTTTTGGGGGGGGTAAAGATGTTTCAGAAAGAAGATTGTATTTTCTATAAGGCGTTAAAAAATTGAGTATTAAACATTAAGATAATATTATCTAAAAACAGGAAAAGAAAAAAAATCTGCAAACTTACAAATCAGCTTTAGAAACAGTCTGTCGCCTGTCAATTTCAAAATCCAACTGAAGGCTGAAGCTGTATAGTAGTAAATGCGTTCTATAATTCTATTCAACTTGAAAATAAAATTCTTGACTACTAATTATGTAAGAAATAGTGATTGGGAAGCTGCATTCGAAATTATTTAAACTCATTTCATAAAGGCGATACTTTTTTTGTTAACATTTTAAGAACTGTGTATATTGCAATATTTGCATTTGCATATTGTATCGGTCTGATTTTTATGCAAAGTAACAAAAGAGACGAGAATTAATGAACAAGAGAGTAGTGAAGAATTATGGTATGCAAAGTAATATTTGGCAGGGAAAGTCAGTGATGATAAATCGCTAGGGGTGGCACCGTGATTACATTATTTTCGGGGATTCAGGGAACCACATTTTTTTCGGGGTGACGCATAGATGTTCGGGGAAATACCCGAAAACTCGGGGATAGTGCAAGCCCTGCTTTATTTCTAATCAGGAAAATTGAAATACTAAGCCATACGAAAAGAAAAGCTCAATTAATTTAGCTTTGAATTAACTTAAAGTACACCGAACGCCGCCGCCTCTGCTGTTGGCGGCGCGCCGGTGGCGTTACCAGACTTCGGTGGCGGTCGAACGGGCCTCTCGTCGGCGAAGTTTGGTCGATTCGCCGGCGCGGTGCCGGGGTCTAGTCTTGGGTATATTTCATGAAGCTCCCAGTCTCTACTTTGTAAACTGTCTCATTTCTTTCTTTTTAATAAATTCTATTTACCGGCTAACCTAACATCAAGTATAAGAACGCGTTTTCTGATGCAACTTAAGCCTCTGACCAACCTTTCAATGGCTTTATTTACTGGTGATATAGTGTAAGTCACACCCTTTTAGCTAGGTTTGGGTGTTCGTATTTTTTTCTGGGCACAAATTCAAAGCACAGATGCAGAATTTAACCACCTGAGACCTGACCATAAAAAATACTTTTCTGATTATGTTCATTTCCTTGTAGTTGACTAAAAAAAAAACATTTTGACCATTGATCAGCTAAAAAAAAATTGAGCCCCCCTCCCACCCTCTGGAGGATGTCCACAGGTGTGGACATTGTGTCCCTATCGAGGTAAGAGTATAGTAAAAATCTGTTTCGTCTATTAAAAGAGATTTGTCAAAACGTTGAAAACAAAACATTACTCTTCATGAAATTTCTTGAAGCAGTTGTTGTCTCGTGTCAAGCAGAGAATGATTTTACACTGCGAGCACACCCATCTGGACCTTTTGCACCATCCAAGCCTTCTGCACCGGGCTGCATTCGCCAAGTCCCAAAATTCTGGCAGATGTAGTGCAGCTCTGGCATATGGTGGAGGGATTGGCCTCTTTTTCACACTCAAAACACGGTGTTGAGTTTCACCCATGATTTCTTCGTTGCTATTTTCTTGACCTCGTGACTCCGAGCTTCCAGAATTGAGCAGAAACTCGGCCATGTTGAAACGAAGGTCAATGAGCTGTTTGAGGTCACCAGAAACTTCTGGGCCATAGCCCTTCATGAAATGCATTGCCTAGTGCAGCATCCACAAAATGATGAAACAGACGCACAGTCCATTTTTAGTACGCGTCTCAAACCGGTAATAGCTGACCATGCGGTCCACAAGGTCGACCCCACCCATGTAGGTGTTGCAGTCGGAGACTACTCGTGGACATTTGACCTGCACGTAAGACCCCTGGCGCTTGTTATACCGTTTGACCTCTGTCTCCTCTTCTATACCTTTGCAGTTTGAAGACAGGAGAACCACTTTGTTATCATACCACTGGGGCACGGCTACTTTTCTATCTGAGCACACAGACATGACAGAGGTTCCTCTGCGCTTCCTTTTCATTTCCGTTTCGGTAAAAAGCGTTGGGCCGTTGGCACCCAAACGGTTCTTCATGATAGTTCCGGTCGCATTTATTTTCCTTTCAGCCAGCATGTCGAGGAGCTTAACAGACAAGAAGAATCGGTCAAAATAGAGGTATGTACCTTCTGGTAGGGTCTCAGACATGCGCAGTACGATCCCAGCTGACAAGCCATGTGTTACCAGCTGCTCTCCCAGGGTGGTGGCTCCCTGGTAGATTTGGAGATTTGGAAGTATCAGCTCTGAGGAGCTGGCAAGGACAAAATTCTTTAATCCAATCGGATTGGGCTTGTTAGGGACATATTGCTTGAGAGTCGACATACCTCGGAAGGATATCATCTGTTCGTCAATTGAACAGTTCCTCTCACGTGGCAACTGGAGACAGATATTCCTGAAGTTGTCAAGGATCGGCTGCACCTTCCAAAGCCTATTTTTGGTTTCTTCTTCGTCTGAGATTTCTGAATCAGCAACGAACTTCAGGTTCGACCGAATTGTGTCATCTTTTGCGATATGGCTTCCACCCTAAACTTCCCAGACCAGTACATGTGAATCCGAGGAAACTTGAGGTTCCCCATCAGGACGACAATGCCAACAAAAATTTTCAGCTCGGCTGGAGTTACATTCAAGCTTTTTTGGTGGGCCAACTGATAGTTGTAGTTCATGCAAAAAGCTCTATGTTTAAAGAAGCTCTCTGGGTAATATTGCAAAAAGAATTATTCTGTACTCCAGTCGTCGTGGTCCTGGAAATGAGCGGGGCCCACGTCCGGGCCACGATGATCATCGAACCACCAAGACTTCCTCAAGGACAAGGTTGCTGCTACTTCATCAGCCTTCAAGCGTTTGGCACGGGTTGCTAAGGGTACGTTATCATCATATTCTTCACTTTCAACATCTGGAAGAACAGCATAACTACTTGATGACGGAATGGCTACAACAGCTGGTTCACCGTCAGAGTCTGAAGACGACAAAGAGTGGTTTTTTATACATTCCTCATCATCATCTAAATCAGAGAGGTCCAGGTCGCTCTCATCGAGCATTCCGAGGGTGTCATCAAGAGAAACTACAATAAAGGAACAGGTTCAGTAATTTTGAAACTAATAGGTAGATAGATAGATAGATAGATAGATAGTGATTGGCAAAAGAACTATCACAAACCCTAGTGGACCGCATTTCTTAGTAAAAAAAATACAATAACAAAATAATACAATAACAATACATAGTTACCACTGTAACCAAAACACGACAGGTAACAGTAAGAAAATACAAAATACAAAAGTCATAAATATAGGTCATAACTAAAAAATATTTTAAAGGTCATAATATAAAAGAAAAAAGGGTAACAAATAAAATAACCAAATATTCAACAATGAAAAAATAATATATACAAAATAGTTTAATTTTTAGCAGACTTACGGGTTGTGATTTTGGTTGATTTTATTTGTAAAAACGGTAATAAAAGTTTTTATAACATAAGGTAGAAAAGGGTATGGGAGACAGGATGGGGGTGGGTGAGGACACTATACGGGGGTGGCGATTTCTTATGGGTGAGTGGTGGCTAGGTTGTTGCCAATTTAGTAAATAAAACAATCATTGACCTCTGCTATCCCCATTAGAATCGAGATTTGAACTACGAAAAATCAACCCTAGCTTTTTACTCGATTGGAACCGCCTGGCCACAGGCGTGGACATGAAGGTTTTTCAAGTTCCAAAAGATGGCACTTATCAAACTAACTGCTTTTAAAACTATCTAAGCACTGTCTACAGTCAAGAGAGTACACCTGATTTTTCTCAGAACTCGTTCTCGTCACTTTCTTTTTTTTTCTTTTTTCTTACCTTTGCTTTCTTTCATCTCCTTTTTTTAGCCTTTTCAAGATTGTTAAAACACCACTAAAAGTCGCAGAAACTTTCTGAAAAAAAATCACAGATGGCATTTCAGGTCCAAAAAACGCGTTGAAACAACGAAACCTTTGCTAGATGGTGAGGCCTTTGCAAAAAAAATATTTTATGGGGGTGTCCACAGACGTGGACACCAGGTCTCAGGAGGTTAAGGATAGACAGTTTTTGACAATGAGAAAATCAACTTTTCACAATTAAGGTACAGAATGTCTCACCAATTTTTTTGTATCTTTAGTAAATTTATTTTCGGCTATAAAATATTGGTTAATTTGACATAAAATCAAGATGTCTCGAACCGTCTTAAAATTGATTTAACATTTTCTTGTAAGACAAAACTACAAAACTGACTGTGTACCGTCAACTCTAATTGCAGGGGGTTCGGAGGCCCACAAAGCATGCTTATTATGGAGGCTGTAATTGATGATATAGCTAGAAAGCTGAAAATGGACCCCCTAGACATTCGAAAGAAAAATTTATACACTTCTCGGGATAAAACACATTATAATCAAAGTCTTGAGGGCTGGACTGTCAAAAAATGTATTGATGAATGTATAGCTCAGTGCCAGCTTGAGGAAAGAAAGCTAAGTATTCGAGAATTTAATAGGTAAGCTAACCTGCTTATATTCTTTTACTTTGACTGGTATTTCTTATTCTGGTTCTTTTCCTTCATTTTTGCCTTGTTTTATCTTTCTTACTCTTCATCGTTCACTGGTTTCTTTACTTTTGCTTTGACTAATGTATCTTTTTTCTGCTTCTTTTCCTTAATTTTTGGGCTTTTTTAATCTTTCATCTTTCTTGATTTCTTTCTTTATTCAGATTAATTTTTTTAATCTTTGATCTTTCATAATTTTTGTATCTAGCAATTGCCCTATTGGATAAAAGTTGGGAATTTTTATGTTTTCGTTAAAAAAAATCCACAAGGGGGAAGGAGCCTCTTTGCTATTTATAAATTTTATTTAACTTTCCTTACTTCAAGATAGAGTAAGACAGTCGGTGTGCTGTCGGATTTAAATTTAGGATTGGAGTGTCGTCAAGCTCTAACATTAGAAATAATTTTCCAAATTGCAAATACATAATAAACTTAGTTGTTTATTTGCTTCAATTTTAAATTTGGTTTTCAGCTTTTCGTTTAAACAGTCACCAAAGCGATGTTGAAAAACATTGGTGGGCAGCCAAAAATAATTCAGCGATTCAAAGCTGCTGATGCCCTTGACGTGCTGGCATGCCGTTATCACGGTTGGTGTCGGTGGGTCGTCGGAAATTTCTGACACCGAAGTACTTTATGAGATTATTATTTGAACTGAGAGACAAATACATGGCAAAATTCACTATTTAAAAGTATATTCAAAAGATTTTGAAATCCTCTCATTTTTTTTCGTCTACTACGGACTTTTGGTTGTCGTTCACCTGTTTCTATACTCCCCACCATGATCGTCACTTTTTGACACACAAAATACCAAGCCAACTCACACACTAACACACTGAACCAATTCAACTTGCAAAATTTCTAATGCACAATTTGAACACGAAAGTGCGTGTCTATACCTCAACATAATGCACTTTTCACCTGGTGTATCAAGTACATCATCATGAAATCTGTCTTCAGGCAAAAAACGAGACGAAAATAAACATGGCTGAATGTCATTTACTTGCTTCAAAAAATAGAATTAAAACTAAAACTTTAGCATTAGAATTAAAGCAGTCACAAGCTTTGAGAACCTTTAGCCGCGTTTTCAGGCTCAGCGGGTTCGAACACGGGTTGTTATCGTCTAGTTTCAAGTTTTTAGTTTTTCGTCTAGTTGCTGAACTTTGTCACCAGATCTATGCTTGATGGTGCGATAATTGATCTGATCGTCGGAAAAGCTGTGAGTTTTTTTTTATCGTGGCACTACTATCAGTGTTAAGGAGTTTCTGTATAAGGAGCTGAATATTCAGAGCCGATGTGTGAAACATGCAAAGGATGAAGATAATGTATTTGACATTTGTAAACAGTTAAATAAGGCACCAAAGGATACTCTGCCTGTTCCCACTTTTGTTATATTCTCGCCTTCTGAAACCCCAACAATCAGGGAGGCAGTCTCGGCTACTTTATTCTCAAAAGTTAATGAACTCTCTCGGAAAATTGACGGCTTTTTAGAGAATGCGACACATTTAGGCCCTGTTTGGCCAGCTAGAATTAATACCAACGTAACAATTAACCCTGCCCCAGCTCCTACGTTTGCTGTAGCACTAAAAAACTGTTCTGCAAACCTGACCTCACCTAATGCTCGTAAGGACTTTGTCAATAAACTTTGCCCTGTGGCCTCAGGTGAAATAACTGAACTTAAAAAATCGGCTTCGGAATTGAAACTTGTTGTTAAATCAAAGCGTGCAGCAAACAAAATTGCCGAGAATGCTAAAAACAGTGCCTCAGGTATATCGGTGAGTGTAAAATCCCAACTGTTTATAGGAATTCTGAAAGACGTAGGCCTACCGATCGAATACGATGAGAATCAAGTTAAATCTCTTGTGCCAATTTGCGTGAAAGTTTCACAGTGCGGAAAGTCCCATGTGTTTAAAGTCTATTTTGAGTGGAAACAAAACCTGGATCAGTTCTTGAAAGTGTCTGTGAAAGTTGGCTACGATAAGCTTTCTACAAAAGTATTTGTATACCTCCCAAAGCATTGTTTCTCGTGTCATAAGATTGGGTATCTGGCCTCGCAGTGCTCCAATCATGCCCTCTGCTCTCGCTGTGGATCATATGATCACACCTTTAACAGCGCCTCTACGTGTTCGGAAAAAATGTTCTCTCTAGACTGTAAAGTTGCCAGCCATACTTGTTACAGTGTAAAGTATCCTAATAACAACAGTGAACTAGCAAGGCCCACGGTATGATATGGATATGTCTACTACTGCGCAAGGCTGTACTTTAGTGGAATGTTAATGGTGGACTTTTGGTCAAAACTCCTGTGATAAAAGTTTTGCTTTCGAATTGTGACGTATTGTGCTTGCAAGGACATTTTTTGACGAGTCATAGTTTAGGCCTTCTGAAAGTTGACAATAATTTTACTAGCTATTCGGTGCCCGCTAAACGATCGGCTTCCAGTGGCCGCCCCTCGGGTGGTATTGCGATGCTTGTTAGGACCTCATGTCGGTCGAGTATTTTTGATTCATGTGATATTTTTCTTGCTGTCCTTGTAGAAGAGTATGTTATTGAAAACGTCTATCTCCCGACTGACTACCGCATTGACCGATAGGGAATTTGTATTTACTTCTGTGTGTGAGAAACTAGGGTCATGCCTTTCAAAGATTCGCATATTTGGTAAGTGTTGTATTTTTATAGGAGATTTTAACTGTAATTTAACTGACACCTCGTTATGGCGTACTTCTATTTTGTCTGGTATTTTTAACGATTGGCTCAGGATATTGCCGAATAATCTCTATTACACTTACACACACCATTCAAGTCCCGCGTCGAACCTTGACCATGTTAGTTTCTTCTATAAATCTCCAAGTGTCACCTGTTCACGTCGTTACTGATTTTCAACTATCAGACCACCTTCCAATATCTGCGTCTATTTCTTGTCCTTCTGCTCAGTCTCCTCCCACCACACAACCACATCAGCCTCACACCCAATTTTACAGGGATTGGAAAAACATCCAAGGGGATCTTTTTGCTGCAGTTACTAATTCTGTCCTACATAAAATTCATGTTCCGTTCCAGCTGCTCATGAGAGATCCGCAAGCTGATGCAAATGAAATACGGGTGATACTAGATATCTATATTGGACAAATTTGCCATGCTCTACGATGCTTGGAAAAAGCCACTATGTCTATTAAACATATACGTCGGGGTGTCACGAAGCATTGGTCCAGTAATCCGAGCATAGTTGAAGCTTAGAGGAAATCCAAATTTTGGTACCATTTGTGGCTTCAGTGTGACCGTCCTCGCTCTGGCTGGGTTTCTGACATTCGTCTTTCTACCAAAAGAAAGTTTTCAAGAGAACTATCTATCCACATTAACCAGATAGTTGAAGAGACGTCCTAGCAAGCTTCTCTGTCCCAACCTTCCTTCTGGAGAAATGTATCAAGAGATTTTCCTAGCGCCCGCCTATCTGCTCAAGTTATTCATGGTTCCGAATAGAATTCTTACTAATGAGCAAAATGAGCACTCTTCACATTCTGCATGGAAGCGAGCTGTTGGTAAACCATATTGCTCTTTTGATGCATGTGATTGTTACCCAAGGAGTTGTACCTTCTTCTTTCTCAATCGGAGATCTCAATCCAATTCCAAAGAAAGGTAAACTCGCTACCCAGTGCTCGTCCTTCCACCCTATAACAGTGGCTGCTACCTTCTGTAAGCTTTTTGAACTTCTGTTCATTTACCATCTGAACGCTAAATTTTATGTTCCACCTTACCAATTTGGATTCCAGCCACGTCTCGGTTGTGCCCACGGTTTGTCGGTTGTGGCGAATGCACTGATCGAAGCTGATGCATCTGGTGAAACTCTCGTGTTGGATGGGCATGATGTGCATATAGCGTTTGACTCTCTCATTTACGCAGCTATGCTACTCCATGCAGCAAAACATAGATTGAGCCCTTCATATACCAGAGCCCTTAAAAGACATGTATTCTCATCTTAAAGTTTGCCTAATACTTCACCCATTAGCTAAAGCTGACGGCTCTCAAGTCTATGCACCATCCCTAATATTTTTGTCAATGTCGAAAAAGGGTACCTGCTGTTTCTTCCCCTTCACTCTTTAATAATAGAGTTCTTGATGTACAGTCAGCTGTTCCCACATCTCTCATCTTTACCAGTCTTGATTTATCTCTTGTATGTTATGCAGACAACATTCTGAATTTGAGCCGCACTATCCAGCGCATTAGTGAGATTTTCGCAACGCTACAATCTGAGTATGCAAAATTAGGTCTTCAGTTCAATGCTAAAAAGTCCGAAGTTGAATTCTTCAACTGGAAGCAAGTGTCGCCTAGGGATATTCCTCTCGGAAATAGTAGGATTAGGCCAGTAGATCACATCATCTACCTTGGTCTTACCATTGGTTCGTCACTAATGCACACAAGACAACTACGCTTCAACCGCCGTCTTATTTCGAAACTTTTCAACTCTGTTGCTCTACCACATTATCTGTACAAATCTCGGTTTTGGAAAATACTCACAAATTCTGACAAGTCAAAATTCGTTCAGTTTTCTTCTGGTTCGCGAAATATCTTTTACGTTTTCCCTCTTGAACCCGCAATTCTTATCTAATTAGACAATTCAGCATTACCGACCCCATTATAGCTGTGGAAAAGCAAATTCGTGCTTATAATTCCCGTTTAACGTAGTTAAACCATGCTTGGCCGTCAGCACTGGCCCAGTAGTTAAGATTTATTTGTTGTGTGCGTTTTTTAAGTGTTTGTTTTCGCGCTTAGTGTAATTGTTGCAATTTTAAACTGATTGATGATTTAGTCTCTTTTCGTATGAGTCCAATTTAAGTGACGTTGGTTATTCTCAATCTCGGTGTCAATTTTTCTCTGATAATATATTGCGTACATTACTAATAATTTCCTTGTTTCTGATATATCTGTATATCGGAGTAAATGAATCATTTGTTGAGAGTGATCTGATTTCAAGACCAGCGGGCGAATTTGTCGTTTAAGTGTTTTACCATTTCTTGTCATATTTACACTAGTTGATATGATTATCTATTGTATATTTTTAATTCACTGATGATTATTTGGTTTAATTTTTTTTTTACCAATTGCGGCTTGATGGAATGATATTCGCATTGCTGATGTTTGTTTAGTATTTAGGCGCCAATAAAAAAGAAACACGTTTCGTACCTGCAGAGACGTGAGTAATTGAGTTTTTCTTCCTCCTTTTTGTAGTTTATTCAAAAAACTTATTTAGATCCTAGATCCTGCGTTTGTCACTAGCCACATGTATAGCTCCTAAATTTATGCGTATTTCTTCTTCTTTTTTTTTCGTTTATTGCTCCGTATTTTCCTTTTTTGTACGACGGGTTTTCCAATAAATAATAATAATAATAAAGGATCGATATAGTTCATTATAAATGGGGACTATTTAAATTCAATTGGACATAGCTGAAACCAAATAAAGAAGCAACCCCGGCACATAGTAACTAAAAGTTAATAGAATACAAGCATCTTTTGAAAAGTTAATTGTCTGGGTATTATACTGGATATATTGTCTGGGTATCTTATAGTTAATTGTCTAGGTATTAATTATCTGGTATCTTATTAAACAAAGAACTATGTTCCGGGTTGCAGCCGCAGCTAGTAATCTAGTACGAGATTATATTAAAGAACGAACTATAGCCAATAGTAATTAAAGTATTTAGACAAGTAATTATATTAATCAAGGTAACCGCGAAAGCTAGTTTATATATTTTATGAAAGACAGTATAACGCTATTTTAAGACTCGTTTACATTTGTAATGCCTTAAAAAGTGCAATTAAATTATTATTAAAGACGGTGGATATTGTAAAAATATTAAAAGTAGAAGCGGTGTCTTTTTCACAGAGGTGTCCTGGAGACTCCAAGCGTGTGTTTTTCCCAGTTCAAAAGGTTTGGAATAACGGAAATATAATCCTGAAAAGTTGGATTGGAATATTCGAAGCTACACTGATAACTGTAATCAAGTATGATTATGGAAAGTGGGCACTCCAAGAGACGGAGAAGGATTTGTTAGATGTTTTCCAGAGAACTTGTCTACGGGTTCTCCTGGGTACCAGTCTGGCTAACCGTATTTCAAACATCATGCTGTGCGAAAAATGTAGTTCCATCCCACTTCATAAGGCTTTAATTAAAGTAAGTTTGAAATAGATAGGATACCTTCTGCGATGAAGGATGGCAGATTACCAAAGATCTTCCTCTTCAGGCATCCATCTAAGGGCAAACAAAATCGGGATTGTCCCTTAATAGGGTGGAAAGAGGTTGTAAGAAAGGAATAAAACTTCTTGGGAAAGTATAACCAGTGTGGGCTAGAATAGATTGAAATCGAGGAGGGCCCGTGTAGCGTTTTGACCTCAAACGCCGGACTTAGGGCCTGCGTTGCATCTTTGTGTTGTGGTTAGTTGTTATTAGTAGTAGTAGTATTGGTTCTTCAGTCTATGTCTCTCATTAAAGAGGGTAAAAGGTTTATGTCGCAGATATAAAGTTTCTTAAACACTGAGTTTAAATGAGATCGTAGTGATTTTGTGATTTTTGGAAAAGGTAAACTTTTTTTGGAAGTCTGAAAGATTTTATTCAGCCATAAGTTCTCATCTTTATAAAAAGCAGAACACAAAACAGTATCTTATCTATCTAAAATGCTGATTTTTTTCAGCTAACACCCACCATCATTTCACATCAGGGTAATCCAAGATATTCATGTGTATAGTTAATTTTAATTTATTTCTTAAGAGATTATTGCGACAAGCCTAAGGCTTTCTCCTGTATTGAATAAAACAAATAAACTCAATTTTTTCTGAGCTACCAAAACCTTGGAAAAGACCCTAAGTTGTGACCACAAACCCTGGTTTTAACTATCATATTGAGCACAAGTAGTCTTGTATCTTAAACCTAGACCCAAGCCGTTCCAAATTTTTATGCAACAGTGGAGGACGTAATTACATTAGGCGGTAAATAAACAACAAAATAATAATAGGTTTTTTTTTTATACAAGACAGTGGAACGCAACTTTAAATGAATATTTCGACCCTATATCAAAGAGCCGTCCTCAGCAAAACAAATGGAGAAAAAACCAATATAAAAGAACTCACATTAAATTTTTTATTTTAACGATTGAATTTCAATATTGATTTTTCAAAATTTTTTCTTCATTTATTTTGCTGAGGACAGCCCTTGGATATAAGGTCGAAATATTCATTTAATGTTGCATTGCACTGGCTTATATAAAACAAATTCCCTGTTGTTCTAATTGTAGTTTATGATGGAAAGGCAGTGTGGTCTTCATCGCTATTTACATAAGGTGGTAGCAGATTTCTTACGGCGAACCACCTACAACTGATCGGTGGTACTACTATCCATTGGATTTCACTTTGTTTTTGGCATTTTTTACATTGTTTTCTAAAATCCGCAAAAATAGATTTATCAAAAAACAACAAAAAGAGGTAAAACTCAATTAAAAGACAACAAACGAGACTGTGACCAGTAGAGAGAAAAGATGAAAAACTAAAACAACGTGGATATTTCGCCTGTATGCAATTTAGGCGTCCTCAGCACAAGAGAACCAAGGATAAAAAAAAAAACGAAAAACAAATAAAACCACCACCAATATTAATAAAATGCTATTGTCGCAGCTGATCCACGTAGAGAATAGTAGCTATTGGAGTAGCTATTGCAGAACACCAAAGTAACTGAGAAAAAATTATAAAAATTGAAATTAAGTTAATTATTCTGTTGTGAAATAATCCACTTATTAGCTATTACTGAAGCAACTCTTCTTGGTCTAGTAGGTAATCTAATCCCCTGGTTATTATGTAAAATCTTAGTTCCATTATTGACTATTGGTTCACTTTTAAAAAGACTATCATACATTGAGTCAATATTTAAATTTCCCGAGTCCCTATTTATTGAAAGATTGGCAAACATATGTTTTTTTAATTTCTATAGCCTCCCTCAGCCACTGAGAAAAACCTTTATCATTAGAAATAGCCGTGGCTCCATAAAATTGTACAAAATGTTCAAGCGGAAAGAAAATATGTTCAGCCAGTGCCGAAACAAAAAATGCTTAATTGTAGAGTTTTTCTATTGAGTTGTGATGCTCAATAAATATTTCAAGAAATTGTTGGTGAGTTCTATCAATATAAAACTTCTCACAAGAACATGAAATTTTATAAGCCCCACTAACTAAATTTACCCGGTATAAATCTTTCCTGGAATTAAGGAAACTACCTGTTGGTCTCACTGATTGGAAACATGTATCAATGTTATGTTTACGCAAAATTCGTTTAAGCATCTCCCCCAAAACAGGATTATAACGGAAAGAAATGAAACTTTTTGACAAATTTACTTCCGAAGACTGTGAAACTCCAATAACCCTATTATTATGTTTAAAGTTTCTATTTTTTATTATTTTTATCAATGAATTTAATCGGGTAACTATTACAAAATAAAATATCCATCAAATGCAACAATTCAGAATCAAAAGCTCCTGGGGACAAATTCTGAACGCTCTATCCACCAGTGAAATCACAACCCCTCGTTTCACCGAAACAGGGTGGCACGAATGGAAATTCAAATATCTATTGTTTTGTGTAGGCTTTCTATATATTGAGAACAATAAATGGAAATCACTTGTAATTAAATAAATGGAAATCACTTGTAATTAAAGTTAATTAAATCACTTGTCAGATATCAAGACAAGGTAGTTAGTCATTTTCTTCAAACTCCACTGTAAATTTTATATTCTTATCAAAACTATTTAAATGTTTACGGAAAAGGTCAAAAAAATATAAACCGTATTTCAAAATGCAAACCACTTCGTCAATGAATCTGCCCCAGAAACAAGAGCCGCGTTTTCAGGCTCAGTGGGTTTGAACACGGCTTGTTCTCGTCTAGTTTCAAGTTTGTTTGTTTTTCGTCTAGTTTCGTCTAGTTTCAGCGGTTTTTGTAAAAAATTGATTATATTTTTAACTGTTTTTTTTTATTACAAAATGTTTTTAACCCCGTTAATTTCCTTTAAAATTAGCCATTAAACAGCTCTCTACGATATTCCAGTGACCCGCTATCTGAGTAACAGAAAGAAAGAAAAAAGATAGCATATATGCAGAATATCGTGCTTAGAGCCACTTTTCTTGATTTTTAAGCTAATATATTTTCCTTGTTGTTCAAGCCAAGGGACGGTAAGTTTCCTATAGGGGTTTCGACCAGGTACTTCTAATAGCGTATTTCTTATTTAGGTCTGACTTTATGTTTAGGAGTTATAGGCTATTATATATCTAAGTGTTGGACGTGATCGTCTCTTACTAGGCTGCTAGCTACCGCTGCAAACTGGATAGTAAATTAACAAACAGGAAAAATGCTATGGCTTTTTCTTAGTTTAATTATTAAGAGACGAATCTCAGAGAATTAGGAAGATAAGTAAGTCAAGTTGCTAGTACTGCATCATGATCCGATTAATATGAGCTATAGTTTGCTCTCTGATGTAAATTCAAACAGGAAAATTGAAACAGTAAGAGACAATCTGGCTACAGCCTACGATTATGACGTCATTCATCGATCTTGTAAATTAAAATGTGGTTTTTCATAAAATTTGTTTTTCTTTTTTAAAATTAATATTTTTTTAATTATAAAAGGCAATAAACGCGGCAACTTCCTTTAAAATGAGCACTTAAACAGTTCTCTATGATGTTCCAGTGCCCTCCTATCTGAGGAGAAGGCGGTTCTAATAGTGTACTTCTTTTTTTGATCTGACACTATTTTTAGAAGTTATAGCCTTTTGTGTTATTTAGTATTGGTTGTGATACTCTCTTACTAGGTTGCTAGCTACCGCTGTAACCCGGATCTTTTCAAAATACGTTATTTATTTACTTAAATACTTCGATTACTATTGATTATAGTTCATTCTTTAATATAACTCTAACACCACAAGCTGAATTGTGTATTTATATCAGAACTTGCCACAGTACAGTATAAAAAGGGCTGTTCTTGGGCACTGAAGGACTAGAGTTCAACGCGCTCTGTGGCAACCATAATCTCTACCAATGACAAAATACCCTTTCAACATCCTCCTAATGTTTATTTAGTTACTATATGCCATGGTTTGTTCTTTACTAGGTTTCAGCTACATCCGGTGAAACTAGCATTGACCCCATTTATAATGAACCGTATCGATCCATTATGTAAACTAGCGTTCGTTGTTTATTATGACCAGTCCATGACTTAGAACCTTTTCATCAAACATACAACATTTCTTCTGGATTTTACTACGAACTTTTGTCAGAGCGTTTCTAACTGACTTTTCAACAACATCATCTCTTTGAAAGAGAATTTTAATCTATAATGTCGAATATTTTTCAATGTTCTGATAAAAATTTAGTAAAATATTTCTCAATTTACAAGGATCAGCCTATATTTTCGCCATCTTCTTGGACTTTTGAATGTAATTTTTAATTTTGTCTTTATGCTTTCTTAGGTACAGCCCCGCAGAGGCTTTTATTTTTTCATTATAGATTTTGTCACCTTGGTATCTACCCATTATTCTGGTAGCATTTTTTTCTTATAATTGTTTCGGTAATCTTCATCAGCATGATACCACTCATTTATCTTTTGTTTGTCTCCCTCAATTATTGCTTCTCTATAATCTTCATCATTGTGATAACGCTCTTTGCTCTTTTGTTTGGCTCCCTCGATTATTATTTCTCTATATTCTTCATCATTATCATACCATTCCTTGCTCTTTTGTTTAGCTCTCTCAATTGTTCCTTTTCTATAATCTTCATCAATCTGATAACGCTCCTTGGTGTTTTGTTTTGCTCTCTGAATTTTTACGTCTTGATACGCTAGATCTGTTAAATACCTTTCCTTTTCTCTTTTCAGGATGCTATCCTTGTTTTTTGTGCAGTACTGCTTTTTTAACCTACGTCTAGTTTGTTCAGAAGACACCATCTTATTGTTTAAGCTACGTATTCTAATATCCCCCTAATATAATCAAAATTACAATTTAAAAAAACTTTCAGTTACAATAGCTTAGAGTCCGTTCTTCATTGTAATGTCTAATGATCGTCTTTTAATATAAACCTCTACTACCATGATACCACTCAAACCTACATAATACCCCTTTACAATGAACTCTGCCAATCGTTTATGTATCAATGTTTAATCGATTCTTTATGTAACCAGGTTGCTAGCTACCGTTGCAACCCGGATGATCTCTTACTAGGTTGCTAGCTACCGTTGCAACCCAGATTACAAACAGGAAAAAGCTTATGGATTTTTCTTAGTTTGAATAGTAAGAGACGAACCTCAAAGAATTAGGAAGCTAAGTAAGTTAGGTTGGTAGTAATCTATTAAACTTCAGTTACTAGGGGCTATAGTTCGTTCTCTAATGTGAATGCTTCTCGATACGCCTGAATTGTTAACTACCTCTGCTTTTCTTTCTTCAGGATGCTATATGTATTTTTTGTGCAGTACTGTTTTCTTACAGTAGATATTTGGATTGCTCGACTGTGATACTTTTCTCGGTTTTTATTTCTTTTACTTTGTCCCCTTGAGACCATAATATATTTTCAATGTATTAAGCTCCACCCCATAAAATGGCTTAACAAGTCAATTGAAGCAAAAGTAAAACCAAACTAATTTTAAATTTCAGGCATTTTCTTACATTTCAAACTAATTTTACATTTCAAACTAATTTCAGGCATTTTTCTGGTTTGCATTAAAAAAATGAAAATTATTACTAAGACACCATAAATATCTTTGCAGTTAAATAAAATTATTCTAATTAAAAGTTTCAGTAATTATTCTAATTTGAGTTGACAAATATGACGTTTTGTTAAAACCCCCAAGAAATTACTGCATTTTACATAGCTATGTCTACAAGCTTCGTATAGCGGTAAAAGTTCTTTGTACAAATATTAATTTTATTTTAAATGTTTTTTGTTAATTACAAAAGCACGTAGATGTGACAAATTCCTGATGTTAATAACATGAGCCACTACAGTGCTATATATAAATGCAGTTTTTCGTAAAAAATGCATTTTACTGAAAAAAAAATTGTAATTACAAAAAGTTTTTAACCACATCAATTTGCTTTAAAATGAGCTATTAAACCACTCTCTACAATGTTCCAGTGCCAAGCTATCTGAGGAGAAAAAGAAAAAAGAAAGAAAAAAAAGATGCCGTATATGCAGAACATCGTGGTTTCAGCCGCTTTTCTTGATTTTCAGGCAGACACTTTTCCCTTGTTGTTAAAGCCCAGGAACGGTAAGTTTCCTATATAGGGATTTCGGCCAAGGCAGTTCTAATAAAGTACTTCTTGTTTTGATCTGACTCTATTTTTAGAAGTTATGGGTTATTATATTTCTTAGTATTGGACGTGATTGTCTTTTACTAGACTGCTAGCTACCGCTGCCACCCGGTCTAGGTTGCTAGCTTCCGCTGTAACCCAAATCATGACGTCATAATATACCGATTTCATCAGACCTAACATCATAATATAGCATTTTTCTGTTTACGTCATAGTTCTAATAAAACTATGATGACATTTATTATCTAGTATATGAAAATGCAGCTCTTTTTAAAAATATTGATTCTATTTAAAAAAAAAAATAACTACAAAAGCACGTAGAGCTGACCAATTCCTGATGTTATAATAAAATAACCTACCACAGTGTTATAGAAAAATGCAGTTTTGCGTAAAAAAATGAATTTATTTTTAAAATTATTATTTTTATTTACAAAAGCTTTTAACCCCATCGATTTCCTTTAAAATTAGCCATTAAACAGCTCTCTACGATGTTCTAGTGCCCCGCTACCTGAGGAAAAGAAAAAAAAATGTCTTTTATTCAGAACAGGGTCAGTTTCCTATATAGGGGTTTCGAACAAGGTGGTTCTAATAGTGTACTTCTTGTTTTGATCTGACTGCATTTTTGGGAGTTATGGGTTATTATGTTTCTTAGTATTGGACGTGATCGTCTCTTACTAGGTTGCTAGCTACCGCTGCAGCCCGGAAATACTAACTAGGTAAGTGAAGCTAACCACTTGATCAATATTCTCGATACCCAAAATTACCTCTTCAAATTCACTTAGGCAATTCCCTGTCTAAGCAAATAGTCTTCTTAACATTAGTTTTAAAACCTAAAATTGCACCCCGAACTCTTAACCCCCCCCCCCCCCCCAAAAAAAAGAAATACTCATTTTTCTAAAAATTTTATCTAGGTTCCTCAAATCACTAGCATAATTCGAATCTATAAAATTTAAGCTTCCCCGTTTGATCCTTGGTCTCTGATAGCCTTTGTTCTCCGATAGCCTTTGCTATGCTATTTAGGGCAAAGTCCATCAAAATGATTCAAATAAATGGGAATAGAACGCTACCCTTCTTAATTACTGACTCAACACAAAAACAGCTACTATCCTAGGTTCCTACCTTAGCCATTGCAAAGTAATTCTCGTTAATAGTACTAATCACTCATTGTGTTTATTTGGTATACCATAAAAGGATAGGGCCTTCGCTGAAGCAGTTCTATAAGCTGAATCAAACCCTTGCTCATAATATATAAAGCTGCGGACTAAAGAAGTCTGATGACTTAAGGACTTCTCAGTTATTAACCTAAGAGTAAAAATTTTGTCAGTGCTTCCTTTCTCCTTCCTAAATCACCGTTCTTCTCTTATAACCTTATCTACAGTATCTCTAAGTCTGAAAAGCATCATAGAACTAAATTTACTTCCTACATATACAAAGCTAATGCCTCTATGATTATCCCACTCACTCTTATCACTTTTCTAGTAAATGAATTTAATTAAGGATTTTCTAAGATCGCTTGAGCCTTCCCATTTTTCAAAATCATATTGACAATCTTCAGTAATTTATCTCTAACTTCACAGTCACACTACTTGAATACACTTTTTACCAGATTATCAGCATCTGGGGCTTTTGTATTTTTCAATCCTTTTAGTACCGCCACTAATTCTTCCTCGGAAAATAAATCTTCCTTCACTTCCAAAGTGTTACGCACTTATTTCATTTTTTCTGTCCCTCAAATACTTCTTGAGCAAGTCCCTTCTTTTCTCTACTAAACTTAAAGTGTTTTCAATAATATTCCTACCTGTGTTTCAAACTTTCCTCTATAAGAAACCATTAGCGACTTCAAAAACTATTTTCCTAAATTATGTCATCCATCTTCTACATTGTCAAATTTTAGACTCTGGAGTTTAATATGCAACTGTTTCTGGAAAGTTTCAATGAATCAAATCAAAATCTCCTTTATTTCAAAACGCTTACAAGGTCGGGCCGATTCTTGTTTTTTTTTTCGTCAAGACAATAGAAAATAATTCAAAAGTCTAAATCTACAAAATACAATTTTCACATTCAGTGACACGGTCAAACAAATACAGGTTTAATAACACTTACACGGTCGACAAAATTGAAAAGACAAAATTAAAATGACACATATCTATATGCAAAATTAGGCATCTAAGTTATAAAGGCATACAAATCCAGGCACAAAACTTTTTTCATATCTTGCATAGGTTGTAAATACTGGTTGTATTTTTGGCATAGGTTCAGCAACAGACCTTTGCAACCTTTGTCTACAAAGGGTAAAAATCCGGAGGAAGTATATCACGGAGGTTTTTTTTTTCAAGATACCCCTTACCAACTTGAGACTAAGTTGTTGCCACCTTTTTTTAAGGGTAACAAGCTTAAATTCTTGGAGCAGCGATATATAGGGGACTTTAGGAGATTTAGATGCCACAAGTAGGGCACGCTACTGAACTCGCTCCAATGTCACCGACTGGTCGTGAGTAAGGGAGAAATGCCATACTTAACAATAATATTCTAAGATAGGTCTAATGAAAGAAAGATAGAACCTCAGAAGATGCTTGACAAGAACACCATAACGAGATAGCAACTTCATAGCAGAGATACCCGTATTTACACGTTTGAATCTGCTTCCTACTTCTTTGTCCTACTTCATATCTGATGAAATATGGACGCCTAGCAGCTTAATTACGGTGACCATCTGCTGTTGTTGTAGGGGATGATTATAGGTTGGTTCGGTCCTTAAGAAAGAAATTGGAAGTACAACGGATTTATCCATATTCACCACCATGTCGTTACTGGCAGCCTGGTTCTTAATGTGTTCGATGATACCATACGCGTTGCTTGGGGAGTCCTTGTGGCAAATTTCAGTTAATGACAGATCATCGACGTACTTCCATCTTTCTAGAGAGGACTCTGCCCAGCTTGTTTACTATGACAAGAAAAAAAAGAGGACCAAGGATTGTTCCTTATGGCACTCCACAGTAGATCCAAGTTTCACTTAAATTCTCATCCTGAAGTCTACCAACAACTTAATTTCCGGAAGGTAGTTACTCTTCCTAAATTCCAGCTTTGGATTAACCCTAGGCACTACTAGATGGTAATCTGTACTTTTAACATATATAACAGCATTCCTATATACCATAGTCATTTCACTAGGATCACAGGCAGCTTGGTGCTGCGGTGACTTGTTAGTAGTTGTAGTAGCAGTATATACACTAGTAGCTTGCATCGATCCTGCCAACCTTCGGTTTAAAATAGCATGATCATTAAGACTGGCCGACTTACCATCTTGTGAATACTATGTTAACTTATGGGTCATTTTACAATAAAATACTATTTTGGTCATAACTAGATAGTTATAGCTACAAAATTGCAGCAGTCTCTAACCGTTACTTTTTTCTTTTCCTATAGAATATTTACCAAGGCTAGGATACAATCTATTTTTACAAACCTGGTTTTTAAAATCCCTTCATGAAAATACTAATTTTCTACCTGGGCTTCTTTCTATTTTCCTGTAGATGAACTACTATCTACTATCCCCACTACTATTCCCGTGAGCTGGCCTTCAAGGGGAATATGCTGCTAGAACTGATACCTTGAACTTTTTCTAGTAAAATGAGCAACTAGCATCCCAAAATTAATATCTACCTGACTTAAGTGAGACTTGGTGGCTTCCTTGTTCATCATGAGGCTTACTACTTGCTTATGCACCATATCCTTTCTGACTGAGTAAATAAATCATATCCTATATTACCTAATTTCATGTTTCCTGCCCCTGGGACATGGGTTTCTGAAACCCTTAACAAGTCCAGCTCAAAACGTCTGAATTCTACAGTAAAATTTTAAATATGATATCTTTTTTAACACTGAAAAATTCTTAGTTGTAATTTTCATATTATTTGAATCATTGGAATTATTGCAACCTCTTAAAAAATAATGGGTCTTAAGCCAGTGCAGGACAGGGACTAATACATTTTTTAACTCTACAAAAATAAACACTCTACAAAATCTACAAGTAAAAAATTCTATTTATCTCCTAAAAAAGATTATCACTCTCTAAATATTATTTAAAAGGGTCATATATAAAGGTATCAAGTTAGTCTTAAACGGTGTTGAACCGTTTTAGAATATCACTGCTGATGATAAGAGTTTGAATTCTGATTATCCAACTTGTGACTCATAGACTTTTGCTGAAAGCTCAATTTTTTTTTTTTTTTTTTTTACCTTGCTTATTTATGCACTATTTGGTAATACGGGGTTAGGACTTCAATTCCCGCTGCTACAATGCACGGTGACAGGCCTTCCGCATAACCATGTAAAATTAATCCAGCAACTAAAACGTGGACAGCAACATGTAAAAAACATATACACCACTGTAAAAACATAGGTTGGTTCGGTCCTTAAGCATGTAAAAACATATAGTATATAAAAATATATACAATAAACCTGAACAATCTGTATCTTTAATCATTTTAGTTTTGTTCGATCCTTATTTACAGATGCTTGCTTAATAGGAATGAAAATTAAAGAAAGAAGCAAAGGAAATGTAAGGCAAGAAAGGGTGAAAATGTGCTCATAATAAGTTCTCTTCAGATGTAGGTATCGAGGTAATACTTAAAATGTTTCGGTCTCATTTCTCTTCCATAGCTCGAACCGGTGGAAAAAGAGGGGCTTGAGTCTCGTTCCAACGAAATATGGAATCGCATTTCTTGTTACATTTATGGAGCAAGCTGGTGCACTGGTTATGGTTTACACAGATGGATCAGTTCTTCTCAGCCATGGTGGAACGGAAATGGGACAAGGATTGCATACAAAAATGATTCAGGTAGGAGTATTTATGATTTGCAATGTCTACTACTGCAACTACTACTAACAACTCTCTGCAGCACCAAGCCACTTGAGGCCAACACATCTGCACATGCTTCTCATCTGTCCCAATCCATTCAAAGCTTCCCTTCTTAAAACCTCCCAATTAGTTCTTATTTCCTTTTAATTTTTCTTTACAACTTCTTCCCACCTCATTAGGGGACGATCTGGTTTTTGTTTGGAACTAGATTAACCTAGTTTGGACCTCTTTGGCAGGCCACATTTTTCGTACAGCTTTATGTTTCAAATATGATGATTCAAATGGGTACCCAAAACTATCCGTAGACGATTCTTTGGAAATCATCCTCTGAAGCGCCCATATCTCAGAATAATACTTGACCACTGTCATCACTGAACTTTACAATATTCTAATCTTGGTTCACTGACTTATCTTTCTATTCTTCCAAATTTTTTTCGACCATCTATTTATCCACCATTTATTCAAAAACCATTTTCATAATCTGAAACAATTCATCTCTAGCTTCACACCCATCATTTTAAAAAATTCATTTTACGGTACTGATGTTGTTGTAGAATAAGACAGAATAAAAGCATGATAAAAAATTGAATGGAATAGCTATTTAACTTAGAATTTTAGTTTCAATTTATCTTTTCAAAGGCCACTTACTCACAAGTTGAAACAAACTTGAGCGATTTAAGCTAGAATATTTTATTTCTTTTAACTGTATTCTTAGCATCAATCGGGAATGTAATCAATTTAGAAGATGCCAAGATAATTTAAGTTTTTTCAAACTACAAGCATTATATGTGACCTCACATATAGGCAGAAAAGAAATTAAATTAGTTATTAATATCAGATTACATTTCAGATTAAAATTACAATCGACTTATCTGAAATTACAATCGACTTATCTGTCTTAAATCACAATCGACTTATCTGTCTTGGCTTTTCTCTTTCTATAATAAGCCATGTCTTGTTGCAACCTACTGCAAAATACATGATAACTTCAAATTCAAAATCAACGGACTCGAGCGATTTTTGCCTTCACAATTACTTGGACTACCTGTCTTGGCTTTTCTCTTTCTACAATAAGCCATGTCTTGATGCAACCTACTGCAAAATATATGATAACTTCAAATTCAAATTCTTTTGAATTTGAAGTTATCATGTATTTGTCAGTAGGTTGCATCAAGACATGGCTTATTATAGAAAAAGAAAAGCCAAGACAGATAGTCCAAGTAATTATGGAGGCAAATGTTTAAATGGCTGCGGCACGGGTAAATAGCGGGAGTAAGTAAGACTCTTATTGGACACATACTTGTTTGTTAGTTTTTGGAAAGGCACGCCTGCCAAGAGTCTCAGGCATGTTGACCAAGAATTTAAATTTGACATAGGACCGTTAGATTGCCCAGAATGAGAGGCAAACAAGGCACGCCCGCCTATGGTCTTAAGAAGGTTGACCAAGAATTTAGAATTGACATAGGACCATTAATTTGCTTGAAATAACAGGCAAACAAACAATCGTTTAAATCCATCTTTATCTTCCAAATAGTACCTATTCGTTGCCTAAGCTCAGCCCCCACATTCTGAGAAAATTTCAATTTTTCAAACAAATTTTTATCTGATTTTCTTGTTAGGTTGTAAATTGGATTGTATTTCCAACTAAGACAATTCTATAAACATATAAAATATATCTTTATATGTAGAAATATGTATTTATAAGTCAATAATATAATTAATACAGAACCATACAAATAATAAAGTTCAAACGAATATTGAAAATAGTTGCGACAAATTCGTAGGTATGTATATATGAAACTTTAATCTATGAGTGACAAGGGAGGGCTTACATACCATTCAACATTGACTGGGACGTATTGAGTTTAAAACTAAACCTAAATGAAATGATTCTCATTGATTGTACCTGAGATTCGGTAGATTCATCTACGAGCAGGTAACTTGTCGTATGTTAAGGATGGAATGGGTTAATTAAGTTATCTATGATAAGATTCGGTGCTATAGATTGTATTTTCAGTAAGGAAGTATACTACTTATGGGGTAAATGAGAAGTGCCAAAAATGTGGCGCTTATTTCAGGAAAACTCGTGTAAGCAAAACATTGATCTGCACAAGATGTGTTGGTGGGATTGCATCTTTTGGCAGAAGTTCCCATCTGCTAAAATTAACTTTTACTTGTATCATTTATTGCAATCTTTATTCTTTTTTAAGGGTCGGCAGAAATTCCTTTGAAGTGAATTTTTCATTTTCTTTAACGTTAGCTTAAAGCCTAAGTCAAGCTAGTGGAAGAAATCAATTGAGAAGATAAAGGCCGAAGCAAATGAAATATATATTTCACAACTTGAAATTACTCTTCTTGTACTCGGACATAATTTTTTTTTTGGGGGGGGGGGGGATATTTTTCAACTTTTTTATTATTAATTTTCGGGTTAAGTAAAAAAAGACAAGAAAAAAGGAAGAAAGTCCATTGATATCACTGAAGTTCAAATCTTTCAGCTTCGCTGAAACAAGAAATGTCCAGTTGATTTATCGACTAAGACCTAATGAACCACTCTGAACCATATCAACTGCTTTGATTTAATGCTCTCATGTTTTTACTGAAAGATTATTATGCTTATGGCATCAAATTTATGTTATGTTTGAGAGCTTTATCTTAGAAAAGATCAATCTCGCTTGATATCTTGAAACTATTTATTCTTCAGCATTGCTGGAACTTAATATATTCCAGTGCATATATGAACTAAGTCCTCCTATATGGGGTAGAGCCTCAATTTTTTGTGAGATAGTTTAGCTTATTAAGGAGTTGTGAAGTGGAGGCCATGGATAAAATTGCCGAGGATCTGGAAGATGCAGCTAGATGGCATAATAGTAAAATATTGTACTGGCATGTTAATAAATTGAGAGGGAGTAGTGAATGCGGATTTGGCCCAGTTAAAGATAGGAATGGGACCACCATTAGCGATACGGAAAGAACTAAAGAGAGATGGGCCGAATATTTTGAGAATTTGCTTAACTGAGATAGAGTTGAAGGAAAAAATATAGAGGAAAATGAAAAAGTTTGTGATACCTTGGATGTGAAGGAAGATTTGTTTTGTGAGGAGGAATTAGCAACAGTACTAAAAGGATTAAAGAATAATAAGGCTCCAGATGCTGATAGGGTGGTAAAGGAGTTTCTGAAATATAGTGGCTCTGAGGTTAGAAATAAGTTACTGAAGATTATGATTTTTGAAAAAGGGGAAGTACCTAACGATCTTAGGAAAACCTTAATTAAGCCATTTTATAAGGAAGGTGATAAAAGTGAGTGCGGTAATTATCGAGGTATTAGTCTGGTCTCTGTAGGTAGTAAATTACTTAGTAATATGATACTTTTTAGACTGTGAGATTCCGTAGACAAAGTCTTAAGAAAAGAACAGTGCAGTTTTCGAAAAGGTAGAGGATGTGTCGACCAAATTTTCCCTCTTTGGTTAATAATCGAGAAGTGCCTGAGTTATCAAACACCTTTGGTCCTCAGTTTCATAGATTATGAGCAAACGTTCGATTCTGTTGATAGAAGTGAATGTCTTATTCTTGTATGGTATACCAGACAAATACATAAAAGTGATTATTGCTATGTACGAGAATAATACTGCTACGGTTAAGGTAGGAAATGAGGTTAGCAGCTGGTTTTGTATTAAATCAGGAGTTAAGCAGGGTTGTGTTCTATCCCCCTTTGTATGAATTATTTTGATGGACTTTGTTTTAAGGAGCACAGGAAAAGCAATGGGAGACCAAGGAATCAAATGGGGAGGAAAAAGTCTCCTGGACTTGGATAATACTGATGATTTAAGCATCCTAGATGAAAGTGTGAGCAAAATAAAAGAAGTTTTAGAGGTTTTGCGAGTTCAAGGTGCTAGAATTGGTTTGAAAATTAAAGTTAGGAGGACTAAGTCACTAAGGCTAGGAATAAGCGAATATAAAAAGGTCACGTTGGGTAATGATACGATTGATCAGGTGGGCAGCTTCACTTATCTTGGTAGTATTATTAGTAAAGATGGTGGGAGCAGTGAAGATGTTAAAAAAAGAATAGCCAAGACTCATGTTTTTTTTTCACAGTTAAAAAAAGTTTAGAAGAATAGGAAGATTAGTTTGCAAACCATGATTAGAATATTAGAAGCTACAGTGATGACAGTGGTCAAATATGGCTCTTAAGTATGGATGCTCAGAAAAGCGGAAGAAGATTTGCTAGATGTTTTCCAGAGAAATTGCTTAAGGATTGTTCTGGGTACTCGGCTAACTGACTGTATTTCAAACAATAGGTTGTACGAAAAATGTGGTTCAGTACTGCTCTTCAGGGTAATAATGAAAGAAAGGTTGAGCTTGCTAGGAGACGATGGGCCGGTGCATGATGAGAGATTGCGGAAGATTGATATTTTCGGCCAACCGTCAAGGGATAAACGGAATGCAGGACGTCCCCGTGTGGGGTGGGAGGACGTCATAAAGAAAGATTTAAAGGAAATGGGAACTCCGTGGTCGGGTGTAAAAAGGGAGGCTTTGAATAGATTGGGGTGGAGGAGGAGCGTGCGTAGCTTTGTTGGCCTCAGGCGGCATGATGCTGCGGTGAGTTGTTAGTAGTAGTAGTAGTAGTTGTTGTTGTAGGAACTTCGAAGTGGGCTTATTCGATTGAAAGTTGAAAGTTATAGCATCCTCTTTAAGAGAAAACGTGATTGGAGGGCAAGCAAACCACCCCCCCCTCCTACACCCTTTTTTTGCTCAGATAAAATAAAATAAAATGTTGAGACAGCCATTTTACTCAGCATTGTTAAAAGGTAAAATAACTATGCTTTTGGGAAGACTTGACCCCCACACCCACTGGGGGAAGGGCCTTTCCCTTTCCTACATATGGTTTTTTCTATTGAAAAAAGGAGACATGTTTTATCCTTGGTCTCCACAGAGGCTAAGGGTATTAAGGTGATGTTTCAGGGAATCTTAAGGGGAGTTTTGAACTAAATCAAGACCCACTATAAGCATGCGGGTTGTCGAAGAAACGTATTTAGGCAACAGCTTAGGGTAGCCTATTAATTTGGAAGTTTCAGGAGATGATCAGGGGGATGCTCAATTGACTAAAAAGTAATATGGGCACACTAATACCCCTAATACTACTACTGCCCCTGATTCTACTACAACTACTATAACTACTAGTACTGCTACTAAACTACTACTGCTACTACTTCTACTGCTACTGCTACCAAGGCTACTAAGGTGGAAACTTCAGGGAATGTCGGTGGGGGGTGGGAATTGAACTAAATTGAAACTTACTATATGCAGGCAGGTTGTCAGAAGGGCGTATCAGCAATATCTTAGAAACGCCTCTGAGTCAAACAGTTCGTGGTAACGAACTGTAAGTAAGGAGCGACCCGGCTCAATAGTAACCGAAACTCTAAATAACGAAATTCTGATGCCAATAGATACATAAAAAAGAATCAGATTTTAATACTGATTTCAAATACATTAATATCATCAAGTTTAGTCTTACCCATCAAAAGTTACGCGCCTGAAAAAATTTGCCGGATTTTCAAAAAAAGGGGAAACACCCCCTAAAAGTCATAGAACTTTAATGAAAATCACACCATCAGATTCAGTGTATCACAAAACCCTACTGTGGAGGTTTCAAGCTCCTATCTGCAAAAATGTGGAATTTCATATTTTTTGCCAGAAGAAAGATCACGGATGCGTGTTTATTTGTTTTTTTTTTTTTTTTCCCAGGAGTGACCGTATTGACCCAGTGGTCCTAAAATATCGGGAGAGGGCTCATTTGAACAAAAATTAAAAGCTCTAGTGCCCTTTTTAAGTGACCAAAAAATGGAGGGCAACTAGGCCCCCTCCCACGCTCATTTTTTCCATAAGTCACCCGATCAAAATTTTGAGATAGCCATTTTGTTCAGCATATTCGAAATTATAATAAATATATCTTTTAGGATGACTTAATCCCCCAAAGTCCCCGGGGGGAAGGCTGAAAGTTATGCACTTTACCCAATGTTTACATATGGTATTGGTTATTGGGAAGTGTACAGACGTTTTCAGGGGGGATTTTTTCTGGTAGTGGGGGGCAGTCGGGGGTTAAGTGGGAGGATCTTTCAACGGAAGAAGTTTTCATGGGGGAAGAAACATTGCTATGAAAGGGGCACCGAATTTTCCAGCATAATTTAAAAAAACGATCAGAAATTAAATAAAAGAAACAAGTTTTCAACTGAAAAACTATTCAACATCAAAACTTAAAACGAACAGAAATTATTACGTATATGATTGGGTTCACTCCCTAGTCAATACCTCGGTCTTTACGCTAAAGTTTTTTAGTACTACCATAAGAGCTATTTATTCTAATTAACGGCCTTTTGGATAAAGGGCTTATTCTTAAAGAATAGGAAAAAACTCAAACTTTAGTGTAAAGAGCCATGTACTGACTAGGTGGCGAACCCCCTAATATACGTAATAAGAATATACGAATATAGAAGTTCGTTACGTAAGTTAATTCGTAAGTTATGTCAGAACAAAATTTCGAGAAAGCCAATTAGCCAAAAAAAGGAGAATTAATATGCGAATTTCGTTTTAATGATTCATGTACGGTGAGCCTAAGTCAAAGCTGCATTAATTCAAAAACGTTCAGAGATTAACTAAAAAACGCCTCGCTCTTTACGCTAAAGTTAGACTCTTTCTCACAACTCCATTTTTTACAACAATAAAAAAAACTTTAGCGTAAAGAGCAAGGCGTTTAGGAGGGGACAGCCGCTTTCATATATGGAATAATTTCTGTTCGTTTTAAGTTTTAATGTCGCTCCTTACTTTCAGTTAAAAAAAAACTTTTTTTTTAGTTAATATCAAGTAGGAACTTACCGGTTGTGTTGAGGGCGATGCTGAAGTAACCGACAGATATTATGTGCAGACTAATGCTACTATTTCCACTGCTACTACTGTTACTACTCCTGTTACTTTTACCACTCCTACTGTGGCTACTAATGCTATGACCACTGCCAAAACTATTACTAAGGCTATTAAAGTGAAAATTTCCGGGAATTTTGAGGGATTGTTGAAATAAAAACTAAAACCTAAATACTATGTGCATGCAGGTTGTAGAAAGGGCATATCAGCAATATCTCATTAAAGGCTTAGGGGATTAAGTTGAAAATTTCAGGACAGGATGAAGAGGATGCTCGACTGACCAAGGCGTAATACGTACATGCTACTACTATTACTACTGCCATGGTTACTACTACTACTACTACTGCTTCTACTGAGGATAAACGTATGAACACGAAACCTTTGTGTAGTCAATTGCAATTACAAAGAGTAGTGGAAACAAGACGCACCCTAAGTTAACTCTTCACGGGACGTGGAAGAAAAGGGTTTGGTCATCTGGTGTCTTTATACAGCACTCACTGTCTTCATAGAGAGCAAGGATTAGTAAAACTATCGTTTTGGGGATTCCGTAGTGCAGTAGTATTTTCAACAGACTCTGGCGATCTAATGAGTCAAATACCTTCTAAAAATCAATGAATATCTCAATGATAAATAACAGGTCTGCACAAGAATAGTTAGATCTGAATCCATTCTGCTAATCATGGAGGTGTCTGTCGAGCTGTGAGCTGCTTCTCTGCAGTAAAATGTATGACATCAACTTGCTGTGCATAGCAAGCAGGAAGATTTCGTACAAGTTTCAAAGGATGGTTGCATCCTCTTTCTTGAAGATCGCCATGAGGATACTGCGTTTTCAGTCAGAAGGTACTTTGTATGTCACTCATATTACTGAAAACATGGCTGTACAGATATTCAGGCATGTCACAACGGTTACTTTTATCATTTCGGCGGAAATTCAGTCTTCGCGGGTGACTTCCCATTTTGCAGCTTTTTTGCTGCTGCAGTAATTTCAGTGGGTGATGGCAAATCCTTGTTAACATTTAAGGAGAACAAAGTTCTTGCTGGAATCTCAGGGGAGTTTTCTGGTGGAGGTCTAAACAACGGTTTTTCAAAGTTGCTAGCCCAGACTTTTTTCACCGCAGACTGCTCGGTTACAAGGATAACCGACTTGTCTTTTACCAGCCCATGTTGAATAGAAGATTACAACAATTATTGAATTTTAATTTTATATACAGCTCTTGAGTCATCTATCTTCGCTACTTTTTCCGACTGCGCTTCTTTCCGCTCAAGCAAGTTTCTCTGTTCATTTATGGCACTCTTCTTCACTTCTTTATCCGCGGCTCTCTATCCTTCGTTTCTGAAGATCTGGCGGTCTGGGACTTGTCTTTCGATCAGTGATGCTTTAACTTTTTTCCTTTTCTCTGTACGGTCCCATGTTTGGTCAGACAGCTACTTGTGCTTTGGGCTGTTGCAGTAGCCAAGGGTGGATTTCACGGCATCGGTGGAAGCAGAACTTTATGTTTTTCCAGGTTTATTCACAGTCGGTGTCATCAAGTAAAGACTGGGCTTCAAATGTATTTTGCATCTCCGACTTATAGATTTGCTTGAATTCTCTCACTCTCAGTTTTTTCGAGTCGAAAGACTGGGTTTGACGGAGCATGTTTGGTGTTTTATTTCTTTTTAATTTGAGGCATACTTTTGCTGTCATCATATTGTGACATGGGCTAACGTTAGCTCCTCTATAGCCTCGTATATCAAGTAGACTTCATCTTCACTTCTTGCTTCAGACAACAAAGAAGGAGTAGAGCCTATATCGTTGGAGATGAGTCGAATTTTGAAAGGACGGCTGGTTTATCCAAATCTCCTATAAGCTGTCAAATTTTCGAGTAGAGGCTTGCAATAAAAATTCCTCTATCTGTGTATGTGTTTTTTTTACAACAATTTTTTTTAGCTACAACCTAAGCATTTCTTAGGAGTTATAAATTGTTTGAATTAGAAAAATACAATTAAAATTACCACACTCAGACTTTTTAGGTGAATCGTAAAAATCAAGGTAAATGAATAATATTTTTTTTTAATCATTTGTTTTAGATTGTCAGTCGAATCTTTGAAATTCCTGTCGACCAGATTCATGTCATGGAAACAGGTAGCGACAAAGTTCCAAACACGTCACCTACAGCAGCAAGTTTTAGCTCTGATCTTAACGGTATGGCAGTAGTTGACGCGTGTCAACAAATACTTGAAAGATTGAAGCCATACAGCACTTCTAATCCAAATGGAACGTGGAAAGATTGGGTTTCTGCTGCCTATTTCGACAGAGTTAGTTTATCTGCGGCTGGGTTTTATCGTGCTCCTGGAAGCGGTTACAGTTTTGAGACAAATCAGGGTAATCCTTTCTACTATTTTTCCTATGGTGCAGCTTGCTCAGAAGTGGAAATCGACTGTTTGACTGGAGATCATAGAGTAAGCTATTTTTGGCTTTTTTATTGTGTTTGTAATTTTCACTAAACTAATGTGCGTTTGAATTGTTGGGTAAGATTTCACCAGCTCTATCTTATTGGAA